>NW_013666642.1:12145-25615 GCF_000517525.1 Limulus polyphemus | reverse complement strand
ATATAAATGTTTGTTCATTTGTATCCATTTCTGCCAATAATGTAAAACAATAACAGTTTTGTAACAGTTTTTTTAAAAACTATGCATAAAAGTGTTAGGATTCATATTACTGACAGTAATGATTATATTCAAATACTTGTTCATTTGTATTTCTGATTTTCAAATTGATTAAAAAATCTTTTTTTTAAATAAAAGTCATTATTACCCGTGCAGAAAGAAAACAAATTTGCCCTCATTTCAAAAAAAAAATTGAGGGAGATATGAATGGTGCAAAACTTTCTTCAATAATTTTACACAAATCATTTCTCAACAAGCAGTACAGAAAGAGGAGAAGAAACACCTACTCATTAAGAGTATCATTCAATCATTTTACAAAAATCATTTCACAACAAGCAGTACAGAAAGAGGAGAGGAAACACCTATTCATATAGAGTATCATTCAATCATTTTACAAAAATCATTTCTCAACAAGCAGTACAACAAGAGGAGAGGAAACACCTACTCATTACTGCACTACTTGTTGAGAAATGATTTTTGTAAAATGATTGAATGATACTCTTAGGTGTTTCCTCTCCTCTTGCTCATATAGAGTATCATTCAATCATTTTAGAAAAATCATTTCTCAACAAGCAGTGCAACAAGAGGAGAGGAAACACCTACTCATATAGAGTATCATTCAATCATTTTACAAAAATCATTTGTCAACAAGCAGTACAGCAAGAGAGGAAACACCTACTCATTAAGAGTATCACAAGAGGTAAGCAATATTTTCCATCATGCTTAATTAGTCCATAATAAAGATACTGTGTTTGTGTAAGTTTCTAAATAGTCTTTGATTTTAAATTACAATGTAACTTAAGTAGTTTTGTTAGTTGAAAAATTGATTGATTACACTAATTAAACAGAGGGATGAACAAGCAATTAGGATTTATTCTGTACAATGTTTTTAAAAAACCTGTTGTTACAAAACTGTTATTGTTTTATATTTTTTAAAAGAACCCACACATAAAATTTTTTTAAAACCTGTTGTTATAAAACTTTTATTGTATTGTATTTTTCAAAAAAAAACCATGCATAAAAGTGTTAGAATTCATATTATAATTTTGGCTAGTAATGTAAAACAATAACAGTTTTGTAACAACAGGTCTAAAAAAATATTAAAAAAGTGTTAGAATTCATATTGTTAGCAGAAATTATATTTAAATGTTTGTTTGTTTGTATCTAAAAAAACTATTTTCAGGGCACAAGGACAATCACTCAAAGTTGTCGGACTCAACCTGCAAGGTCCATGTTTTTCTCATGGCCAATTCTATGTTGGTTGCTCCAGAGTTGGAAATGGCAAGAATCTTTTCATCTTGGCACCAAATTAAAAAAACATATAACATAGTCTATACTGAAGCTCTACATGGATAAAAAAATTGTCAAAAACTGTAATAAATTGTGATTTGAAATCCTTAGTGCAATGATACAGTATTATAATGAAAATAAATAATTTTACCTAACGATTAATGGTCAACTTTTTTAGGTTTTAGGTATCATCAAAACCTCAGGCTTTCAGACTGAATCACCCAAGCAAAACTGGGGAAAAAAGTAAACATATACACAAAGTTTATTAGTAAAGGGAAATGCATGCGAGATAAAATCTCCTCCCCCCCCCCCATCTAATTTCACATTCATAGAATGCTTGAAAACAGCATGTCTTTCTTTTCAGTATTAGTAACTTTATGCATTTGACATGAATTGTAAGATGAAAAGTGAAATTTTGATACTTTCTGTTTAGAAATAGCTAAACATCAACCCTCTGTTCAGGTAATACCCAGGCAAAGCCAGGTAAGGATGGCTAGTTTTAAATAAAAATTTAGACTTTTTGTCTGCATTTTGTTTCCAATATACACACCAACACTCATATTATTTCCTGTGGTATTGTGGGCAGAAATGTTCTGTCCCATTTTACAAAATTCATCATATGGGAATTTTACTTGAATGTGTTACTATCTATCTACCCCATGAAGAGAATCTCGTAGTAGGCAAACCAATGCAATGTAGAATCTGTTCAATGCTAGTACAGCTAATAAATAATAAATGAGAAAATCAAAAATTCTAACATTTTATGTTTTGGGTAAAATATGAGGAGACTCCATTTTTTTCAACTTGGTTCAGTCACCATGACTCAGAGAATTCAAATGCTAGCATGAACACTGAATTAAGACCTTCATTTCAAACACATAAGCTGAGTGATTAAGTCTACAACCAAAAACTAGAATAAAATTAACAACAAAATGGAAACTCAAGAACTACAAATAAAATATTCTTACAGCAATAGACAAATTGGAAAAAAATCACTACTAAATGGTAAGTGATCCTAAATGACTGAATATTCAACTGAGTGGAACAGTTTATTTGTTAAATTTTGTGTAAAGTTACATCAGGGCTATCTTCATTAGCCATCCCTAATTTTTAAATGACAAACTGGAGGTAAGGCAGATAGTTAACATCACTCACTGCCATCTCTTGGATTACCCTTGTCCGACCAGAAAGTAAAATTTGACCATTGCTCTTACAATGTACACATGGCCTCACAATGTGGGGTGAAAATTTTTTGGCAGTAAAAATTGTAAACCATAGAACCTTAAATCAATAGTTCTGCACACTAATCACTGGGCAACACTCAGTCTGTGATTCTACTATCAACAGCATTCAAATTTGTTATGGATTAATCCAGATGTATGAGAATCTTATTGAAATGCTTCATTTTTCAATTAAGATGTGAATGTACAAAAATCTCACACTTAAACTGAATAATACTAAATAACTTTGACACTTTCAAACCACTTTATTTGATCACTTTGACCAGGCAATTAAATAATTTTAGGTCAATAATGATGGATTTTATTAATTTGAAAACAGAGAAAAACACATGAGCAAATTTATGAAACTTGTAGAATTGAGAGACTGTATATATTAAAACAGACTTCAGTTGCTAGTTTTGATTAATAAGTTCACAAAAGTTATTCATGATGTTTGTATTTTTCACAATCTATATCATAACATGCAAGGCTTTGTCAATTTTGAAGGCATTGCCCTCAGATTTTCTATACATATTTTGAATGTCATGAATGTGCACCTTTAGTCATTGGAAGTCAAAATTAGGTACAATAAAGTGACTTATTTACACTGTACTTTCTGAATTTATGCCTCAACTGACAAAGATCACCTTCATCTTATGGCAATGTATAAACACTTTTACAGTGCCATCCCTGATGTCACATAAGACTATTTGTTGTATATTACTTTGGGAGTGTTTTGAATTATTTGTTGACAAGCAAGTAAAAACTAATAGTTTCTGCATTTCCCTGTAATAAAATTAACTTCTAACTTGATTCTTACTTGATTTCTTTAATATTTTAGGCTCTACTGTGTAATTCTATTATATTCTGTAATGTAATTAATCATATGGTTGGTTGAGTCTGTTATTTTCTTTGTTTGGGACTGACTCAATTGAGTGCATGGGCTCACTAATGCACTTGATCATTGCCCTGTACACACCTGCATATGCCAGTATTATTTTGTTTATCGGTAGCATGTGTGATAACCCTACCTCTATTTTATAGTGAGGATAAATTATTTCAACTTACAAAAGTATGGAATAATCTTTTTGAATATTTTATGCACTTTGTGATACCCTAAGGATTATGAGGCCTACATCAGTTTTAGCTATTCTCAAAACACACACCACTGATCCAACAAGCAGTGTTGTTTTTCTTATTGTACACTTTACCATCACCGGGTTCCAACTAGCTAGTACTTCATATATAGTAGTAAATATCTTGCTACATGTTGGTTCATTAAAAAATCTAGATGCAATAACTTGATAGACAGATTGCCAAAGAACGTGTATTTCAAACTTCATCACAGCTGTATTTATTGTTTAGGAAATTTATATCATTTCATACAATTGAAATGAATCTGAATTCAAAGTCACATGAAAAGTGTCAGGACTTCAATTGTCAAAATCAACTTATTACCAAATCAAAAAATTTGGTAATCTTTATAATTGACCTAATAACAACTGTTTTCAACTTATTTCAAGATTTGTCAAGCCTACATGGTAGATAGTTCACTGCCAATCAGATTGTAATTAACCGTTTTGTCCTAGATTCCATCTTAAATTCAAAAAAATTCTATTTCAGTCATATTGAAACTAGTCAAAAGAAGATCAGAAGAGTGATGCATGAGCTTACCAGTTTTTTACACTATACTTCCAAAAATATATCTGAATATACTCATATCTCTTGCATCATACACATAACTAATTATAATCTCCACATTTTAGTGTAGGAAAGGTTCAAAGAATGAATAGATGAGCTAAATCAAGACAAAAGCATATTAATAAAACTGGAAATATGCCATATTCTCACTTCAAAATCAAATCCACGCTTGTTAAAGCTAAATAATTAAATCAAAATTTTCCAATAAAGGCTGTTTAGCTAAAACACTGATCATTTTCTTCATCCTTACAGAAATTTTAAGCATTTTATATTTTCAGATTTCATCATACTATACATGTAGATGCATGTTTTTGTACATTGTCAAGTTCATTGGAATGGACTAATCAGGACCTTCAGGTTACATACTTCACTGAAGCAACAGATTCCTTTGGTTAGACTGCTTGCCCAAGGGAAACAGAGAAGGAAACAAAAATCTTCATTATTACACTATAGTAAAACAATGTATCAGACAAATAACTGACTGTTTCCACTCAAGATATGTTTATATCTACACAAATGAATCAGTTATGTATGAAAGTCAACATGCTGAAGAATAGTGTTTAAAATTTCCAACACGTATCAGTCAATCAGAAGGAAAAACAGGTGAAATATACAAATCTAATTCAGAAGATGAACCTTAGTTGATGAGAAGGAAGATACTGTATGAACAACAATTATGCAAACTTATTTGTTTCAACTACTTTACTGAGTGGTTGTGTATTTTAACTAAAAGAAGTAAACATTTTGATATCTAAAATGGGAAATAATCATAGTTCAGGTAAAAGCACTATTTTGTAAAATATTAATTTAAAACAAATTCAAAAATTACATCTAGAAAATAATTATAATCCAGATGAAAGCACTATTTTATGAAATATTAATTTTTATGAGAGTCCAAAAATGATGTCTAGGAAATAATTATAATTCAAATCAAAGAAATATTTTGTAAAACATTAATTTATAAAAATTCAAATGTTATACCTCGAGGTCAACATATTTTTACTCTGATTACTCACATAAACCAATGTTTAATCATCAACATTACTAGAACATAAAAAAAAGTAAAATTAGTTCTTGGGCATTTACTTCAGTGTTACATGTTTAGGATTTCTTATCTTAGATTTTACAAGTTAAAAAAGTTATTAAAACAGACATTGTTTTACACATTAAAATGATAGAAGTCTCATAAAAGTTAAGATCAGTTTGATAAGTGTCAACATAAATTCCAAAAATTTATCCTCCAATTTCACTTATAAAGTAGTACATCTTTTGTGATACAACCAACTGCTACAACATAAGAGTATGTGCCATTTGTAAGAGAGGTCTTAAATTTGTTTGGTTATTTGATATACATTTACAAAAAAATTAAAAACCTATCATATTCTTTTGTTTCAGTCTGGCTAACTTTAAATTTAGATGTTACACTTACCTTGGCCGTAACAAACTGTTGTGCCATTGGATTATGGAGACTTGTGTTGTATTGTGGCATGTTAGTTTCACTGGTTTTTGGAGTCAAGTAAGACTGTGTACCATAGTGCTGAGCTATTGGTTGTGACATAGGCAGCATCCCTCCCACATACCGACCATCACTTGCATGACTACACAAAAAAGTAGAAAAATAAATCTAAGAGAATTTACTCAAACGAAAAAGAAAACTTGCTTGTAAAGGTAATGTATTAATTTTAGAATTTTTCTTTCTCAATTACATAAATATATGCTCTATTTAGAAGACAATGTTCTTTTCATGAAGCTTTTGAGAATACATTAAACTGAAGAACCTATCGATGACATTACAGGTACATGTGAATTCAATTAGGTATCAGTTTATTACTTGGCCAATTTTATTAACAAGATGATTTTGGACACATGTAACTGGAATACCCAGATGAAAAATATCCTTAAAAGTAAAAAAAAACAACATACTATAAGCATTTTTCAGAAGCTAGAAGTATAATGAAAAGGTATATATAAGAGTATGTTTTCAAATGTACATGTATATCAAACAGTAGGCATGCTTCACTTACACAAAGAAACAAGTATTGATATAATTACTTCAAAAACAAAAAAAGAGAGAGAAAATTTAGACCTGTACACTTAAGTCTCATAAAAGGAGGTCAAGACTTTTTGTCATACAAAGCAATTATAAGGTTTACTCACTATGAAATATAAAATAATAATGTAGAATGAATTTAACAATAGGTTAAAAATATGCATGTTATAAAATACGATGAATACAAAAACAAATAAACAACAGCTCTTGTTAATCTTAAAATTATATGTTCTATTAGTTCTATAATGTGATGTTTGGTGTGCAAGTTTTAAGTTAGTGATAATATACACTTGAATTATCTAGCTCATCATAAAACAATGGAAAAATGGCTGACCAATTACAGTCTTCTAAACTGTGTAAAACTGTGAAATCGTAATTCAAAATAATAAAGAATATCTTAATGCAGGAGCTTACTTATCAAAAAACCATAACCATCTTTATATCTTATTCCAGGAAAACAAAAATAAATGTTACAATCCTGAATATTTTTATACTGAAAACTATTATTACAAACTATATCATCAACAATTTTTATAAAAGCAAAACCTTTAAAATTTAATTACAGCAATGACTTTCAGTGTGATAGTCTGTATACATATGTGTTGTACATACTTTTTTAGGTCACATTAATGGACTTGGAATAGATTTTTTAAGGTCATATGAGCTATTATGCCAACACATAGGATATGCTTACTTTTATAATGTCACAAAAGATACTATATTTTGTAATATCTATAGCAAGTTTTACAATCTTCTTTGATTTCAAATGTCAACTAATACAATTCTTTTTTGTCAAACTTGAGAAAAATTATGTAGCAATTTGAACTGCTTTACCAATAAACCATTTCTCACATAACATAATGCTTAAATTCTTGAAAGAATGTAAAGCTGGTAAGACTATTATACATTCACCTGCCCTATGTTAATCATTCGCACATAGAATAATTTTTTTAATTATTTATAAGCTACTGGTTTTACTAGTGTTTTACTAGTGCAAAATATAATTAACATTTAAAACATCATTACCTGGCTTGCTTATAAGCACACCACAAACTCTGATGTCATAATATCCAGAGAGCATTATTTGTGTTGCACAGTTGTGTGTGAAAATTTAAATAACATTCAATGACCTAAATTCCAAGCAAAAGTTCAATAGCTGTTTGCTGATTGTTTAATCTAGGCTTCATTTGAAGAATTAGAAACATCTCCTTCACCTGTAGTATAGCTTCGCTTTCAGCTTTACTAATTTGAAAACAGAGACAAGGAATGTGTTAATGGACTAAACAGACAATCTTTCATACAACTGATGAAATTTGCCATGATAAGCTATGTTTCTCAGTTCAATGATGAATTTGATGAACAGATTGATGGAGACAGCATGGGGGTCTAGCTTAGTGCCTGTAATGGCTAATGTTTTCATGTGCTTTCATGAAAATAGTTGGCCAAGGGATTGTCCTACCGAGTTCAAACTATTTATTTACAATCACTATGTTGATGAAATATTTGAAATATTCAAAAATGAAGATCAGTTACTGAAAATTTGTAAAATATTTGAATTTTAAACAAGTTAACATTAAGTTAAAATGTGAATGCCAATAATGCCCAGCTGTACTTTTCTTGATGCATATGTTTTCAACAAACAAGGACATTTTGATGTCAACTGTTATCAGAAATCTACCTACACTGGACTATATACCCATTTTAACAGTTTTGTTACACTTCATTTAAAAGCAAAACTTGCAAAATGTCTAACATCTTGTGCACACAGAATCACCAGTTCCCTGGAACTTTTACAGTGAAAGCTACTTAGACTAAAATCTGTTTTAAAACTTAGCTCCTTTCTGAACAACTTTATTGATTCTACCATTAATAAAATCATTCAACTACATCTATCCAGGTCACTGAACTATGACGCCTCAAAGCTACAGATAATGATCTCTCTACCATACACAGGTTCACAGTCAAATCTGAAAAAGGAAACTAAACACCATAATGAACAGAGTCTATCCACAAGTTCATGTCCATTATATGTGTTCACACCTTTATTGAGAATTCAAAACTTTTTCAGGTTTAAAGTCTGTATCTAGTTTTCTCAACAGTCACATATTATTTATGAACTCTACTGCCCAATGTGTGGGGGCTCTTATGTTGGATCAACTGTTAGAAAACTGAGAGATCATTTAAAGGAACATTCTAATCCTAGGTTCAAGAACAGTTCTAGCATTGTTCGGCATATATTAGGTGAATGTGATGTGATCCCAACCCAGGGTATGTTCGAAGTAATTGGTAAAGCCAAAAATAAGACTATGCTACAAGTGAAGATGTTTCTAATCCTTCAGATGAAGTCTAGATTAAACAATCAGCAAACAGCTATTGAACTGTTTCTCGCAACTTGGGTCATTGAACAATATATTTCCTTATATTTTGCAAGGACTGCCAAATAAAATAGTCTTTAAACATGTTCTTAAAAAGCAGCCAAATATGCTAACTTTTAACTTTCATATTCCTAAGAACTCAAAACTGAATTAAATAACAGTTATATGTTATTTTTTTGCTAGCTCACATTACACAACCTATGAAAAGGTGTATACTATACATGAAAGGTTTTACACATATCCATGCATGTAAACTCACACAAAAAAAAAGTCACTTTCTCATAAAACATAATAAATAATGAATATGTTATTTTTGTAACTTCATATTCTGAGTTTGACCAATAAGCAATCTCTTGTGGTTTATAAATAAACTTGTAGGCTTATGAGAAGCCTTCTAGAACACTAAAAGTTTTGTTTGCTTAGAATTTATTGTAAAATGTAGCCTTTGAACTGTATAAAAGGAGTCAATGAATATTATAAAGAGGTTATTTTGTTTTAGAGAAGCTTAAGAGCAAATACTTTAATGATTTTTGATAATTTGGTTATTGTTAACATGTTATATTATGAGTGAAGGTACAGATTTGGTTAATTGTGTGTGTGTTTACACTTGCATAACTGAGTTATAATTAAGTAGTGGCTTTCCATGAGATTATGTGTCTTTATATGTTTAACTCTCTCACTACAGGCTCGGTCCCAGGGAACAACCTCTTAACCTTTTTTGTGCTTGTTATAGATTTCATACTGTAACTCTTAATACAGTAAGCATATCTTCAGGAAATTTTGCAGATTATCAGTAAACATTACAAGGCTTTAGTACACAAATTATCAGATTTTTAAGTAATGATTTGCTCATGCATAGTTTTCTTTTCAAATTTGATTATCCAACATGCAAAGTAGTTTTTATTTTAAGATTCAAAATACTTTTATGCATCAGAAAATTGTCAAATTTTGCATTCAAAATCTTTTGACTGACCTCATAACAACATAGAAAATTAAGAAATAGATACAAATTATGCTTTTTTCATTCTGGAATGACTACAAATTATAACAAGAAACCATAAGTGTTTAGTCTAAATAGCTTAGATCTCATAACAATATACATTATATCTATTTTTTTTTTCTATTTAATTGATCTTTCAGCGTGTCTAACTAACATTACAGAAGTTGCAATGATGCGGTGCAAGTGCAGTCATGTTACCATATCCAATAGCATAAAACTGGCCTTTACTTTACAAAGTGACCTGTCCTCGGTTTGTTCTAGTGAACCAGTATTTTGTAAAATACAGTCACATTTCCATTATGATAAGTTACATACGCATATATATTATTACCATTTGCAAATAAGTTTGTACATTTCAGTTATTTTTCTTAAAACATAGAACTAAATAAAGAAATACAGAAAACAATTATTGTTTCAACTTACAAACTTTATACTCGTTTGCCAGCTTGCCGTAATTTGCTAAACCTTGTCAAATTTTGCACATAGAGGATGTAAAACAAAATACTTTTTTGTTTAAGTTCTATATATGCAATTTGAAATAACCAAATATTATACATTACTCTATCAATATTGCAGAATTTCACTGTAATTTATCAGGCTTACTAATCAAACTGTATTTGAGTAAAAAAATATTGTTTTTCGGACAACATTTCCTCTCATCATTTCCTTCTGTGATTCAAGATAAAGAAATAATTTTGGGAACTTCCTACCTTCTATAGACTGAGAAAACCATAAGGGGGACATTCTGGGCTTTCAACTGGTTATTCACATGTCATAGACAGAAGTAGGGGTATGTAAGCAAGTATTTCCAAAAATGGAAACAGGTGGGCAGGGTCACTGTGTTTTATTCAGTAAATGTAGTGATGTCTTATCAAATAGGAAAGATAGAACGTTTTTATTTCAGTATTGTCAGTATTGGTAATTTGAGTTTCTAATTTGTAAGAAACTATAGATTTTGTATTTCGACATCACAAACATATAATCTAAACCAAAGCTGTATTCAACATACCATGTGACACACAAAAATTAATATCTATGAATTTTGTTTTAACAGTTTTAAATTAAGAAATTAACTGGTGTATAATACTGAAATTTGAATTATAATCTATAATGTGATACCAAACATTCATAAAATAGTAGATCAATAAAATTTTGAATGTAATTCTATAAGCGTGATGACATGCCCTCTGACCCCTTACCAATAGGAAGAATCGTAGCAAGAGGGTTAAGAAGGTTGAGCTTCATTTTATTACTAAGAATTTATGCTTATATTGCTAGTTTAGTATCAAATTAACAATGTGGCTACTTTTCAAGAGATTATATACTATTACATTTTATTATTCTGCTGGATACAAATGCTGTTGTAAAACTATTTTTGATTTCTGTGACAAACACTTCAGGAAACTTTCCAAGTTTTGGCAATCAGAATATCAAAAAATAGATTTAAAATATATTTCTTCCATTGGTCACTCTTTCCTAGTTTCCCTAGTGTTTTATTGAATGTTTTCTTTTTATAAAACTTGTATGAATCTACCATTAAAAATAGACTCGTATTAAACCCTTTTAAGCAACATTTTATGGCTTATTCAGCTAGAAATAGCTTAAAATTTATATGAAATGCAATAATACAAGTTTCCAGAAATACGTAAATAGATAGATGTAGGTAGTACATAGATTATCTTCTCTCTCTCTCTTTCTTTTTTTTTAGAGATAATGGTAAAGATTGAAGAAATATGACTAACAAGAAAATATTTAAAATAAAATGTGTAAGCTATTTCGTATTAGTAGACTTAAAACTTTAAAGATAATATATGTAGCCACATGTTCATGCCAAGTTAAACATGTTGGCAAATCCTGACAAAATAAAATAGGAAATACTGAACAGTAGATCTACAAATAGATAAAAAAGTGAGGATTTAAAATTTAATGCTCATTAAAATATTGAAGTGCTCAACCATTTATTACATTTTGCATGAAAAGATAATCTGATTGAGGTAAGTTGTAAATACAGGATATATCATGAAAGTAAACTTCACTAATAACAAATATTAGTTAGTTTAAAATGACTGTAACTATAGCTTTAATCACTGTACACTGAAATCTTTTACCAAATTATACAAAGAAAAACATGCACAATCACATGTATTTTATTTCACTGGAATTACAAACAGCACATATATATCTTATGTCTGAGAAATTTTAGTTTCTGCTCCAGCCTGATCAACATCCATTATATATATAAACTATTTTATTCTTACTTTACATTAGTATCATAAAACAACTGTTATTTCAGCAACTGGCTTAAACACCACAATATAAGATACTTCTTACAAATAGTGTTTCTTTTTTTCTACAACCCTTTTTGAAAATGGATATCCTGAACACTTGACAAAGAAGAAAATAACACCAAGAATAAGCAGCCACATTTCTCTACATTTATGTAAACAAACAGAGTATTTATAAACTAGATGTACTTCAGCAGGGTCCCCAAAAGAGTTCTGTTTCAAGAGTAAATAAAACCAAAATTAAGAGTAACAAATATTTTTATTTCTTGCTTTTCAAGTTCATATGTCATGCTGTGTTGTAGCCTAAAGAGCGCATAATTCTTCTTGTGATTCATGGCAGGTGCACATTTTACTGATGTCACAACAGTAAAAATTGAAACACTAAGCATCCCTCATGTGATGTCATTTTAGTGTCTACTGACAGACAACACACTACTGTAAAATGGTGCGAGTAGTTAAACTATATGGCCCTTCCAGGTGGCCTTCAGCCTCCTTTCAAGGAAATAACAAAGTCAGAACAGTATTCAAAAGACACAACACAATACAACTGCAGTCAGTACACACCAAACCACCTAAAGAACCAATGAATAGCAAGAAAAAATTCCTCACAACATACTTGTCAATGCAGACTACTACACTGGATAAACCTAAAAGACCAACAAAAGTCAGAATTCAGGAGCATAACAAACATGCAAGATTCTGTACCATTGATCTATTTGCAGTAGCTCATCATGACACTGAAAAAGACCATAGTATGAAATAATACTAAAATAGCAGGTTGTGAGCCACACATAAAGTAGAAGAACAATAAAAGAAGCCATTCTACCTTTACCTAATTGATAACACACATAATCAATCAACAAGAGGTTAGAAGTCAGCAAAACCTGAATACTCTTCTTGGAACATTTGTATAACTTATTTAAGTCCTAACAGGGAAAACCCATGGATATATGGACAGCACATCAGCCCTTCTAGCAAAAGAACTTAGGATCAAATTCCCATGCACACACCCATACAAATAGTCCTTCCCAGGCCCTTTCTGAACATAGAAGCATATTAGAAGCCTAATGATAAACAAAGTACCTAATTAATAATAAGACTTAGATGATTGTATAGGTTACTAATTATGAAAACAATTTACAAATTACAGTTTACAGTGCTGTTTATTAATTGTCAATTCCTTTCATCTTTTTAACATAAACAATGACAACAAAAAATAGTTTGCCCCATCCAACTGACAAAATCATTGGGAAATTATGAACCTAATCATTGCAAAGGTCTTTTACTGAAGAAATTGCAGTGAATTATTGGGAAAAGTAATTTGAAAAGTCGGCACGCACAAAACAGGGAAGTGGGCAGACACACCTCTAGTGTTGGCTTTTTCTATGACAGTCCAGGGAAAGGTACAGTCTGGAAAGGACAATAATATATATATATATATATATATATGTGTGTGTGTGTGTGTGTGTGTGTGTGTGTGTGTGTGTGTGTG
>NW_013666642.1:0-11199 GCF_000517525.1 Limulus polyphemus | reverse complement strand
GTCCGGTACAGCTACGGTAGTCTGGAAAGGAAGTAATAATATATATATATATATATATATATATGTGTGTGTGTGTGTGTGTGTGTGTGTGTGTGTGTGTGTGTGTATACACATATATATATGGCAGATTTTGTTAAACAAGACCGATGTCTGTAGGTTTACTTTCTTCTTAGAATTCTTCTCAAGAAGTCAATAAGCCGTCTTAACGTTGTTAGAACAACGGGTAAAAGTTGTATATGGTGATGAGTTTTAGCAGATAAGACAAAAACTACCTCCAAAAATTGTTTTAAAGATGAAAATTTTGCCAAAGGAAAATTTTCCTCCAGGTGTAATCATTCATGCTCAAATCAAGGGATAGAGGAATGCAAATTTAGTTCAAGACTGGCTTAAATGGGTTTGAGGGGAGAAGAAAAATTGCTCTTTTCATTAAACCAAGCATGCTTGGTCTGGATGCATATTGGGGTCATTTGACAGAAGGTGTAAACGAACAACAACAAAAAATGAACACCAATCTTGTTATCATTCCTGGAGAAATAACATCACAATTTCAAGTGCTTGATGTGGTAGTAAATAAGCCTTTTAAGGATTGTATAAAAAAAGAAATGCAATGAGTGGTTGCTATCTGGAAATCTTGCACTCACTCCAACTGGAAAGATTAAAAACCCTCTGTACTGTTGTTACACAAATGGGACATAGAAGCTTGGCAGTCAATCTCAGCAGAAATAATCATTAAAGGTTCCAAAAAATGTTGTATATCCAATAAAATGAATAGGATAGATGATGACATACTGTGGAATCAGAAGATGATGAAGCAAAAGTTCAAGGAAGCAAATCCAAATATAGCAACAATTCTAGTGATGACAAAATTTATGTGAAGATGAATGATTAGCTTAGTCTATTACCATGTATAACTCTTTCAATAAATTTTTTAAAATTGACATGTAAAAATAAATTTCAATGAAAGATTTCCAAAAATGTTTAATATGTCAATAGTTGCTTACTGTATTTAGAAACTATTCAATAAATTTTGTACAACTAATGTGTAAAAAATAATTTCTTCAATTTAACCTTTCATAATATTCAGGGGCACATTATATTTGGTCAAATATGGTATTTTGCCATACTAAACATCCCAGGGAAGTCAAACAAAGTAATTGTCCACTCCTGCACATTTTAAGTAGCTAATCACATACAACTTCAAGAATTATATTTACACATCACAAGATTATTAAGATGATAATAAAATTTATGTACTACACAAATGTAAGCAGTATAAGAACAAAAAAACAAAGGAAATTCAATAAACAAACAATTATTGCAGATATACTAAATGCACGATATATATGTATATATAAAACCTAAATTTTTTATGCCATCAGTTTTCTGAGCTATCTATCCACCAAGTTGCTTGTGGGTCCTTGACTTTACTGGCTACAGGACCTCTAGTAACATAGAAAAACTTACACAGAAATACTACCAATATTGAAATTAATCCCATTATTTGCTGCTAGAGTCCTTTATGTGTTTTACAAAAAAGCATGATTTTATCCAATTGTTTTCATCAGTTACAATGAGAGTTATAACAGACAAAAAACATAAAATTACTCATTATGATGCAATACATGGGCACCATCCATAACAAATATTATACAAACAATTCAGTAATTTCAGAGTTACCATTCACAAGCTTTAAAGCAAATTCATAACTGTTCTTCAGGCACGACATTTAAAAACAAAAGTTTTAATCTAGTTTGTACTTCTTCAGGTGCCAAGTTGTTTAAGAATAAAAAAGAACCTCCATCAAAAATAATTGTTTTAATGAAAATAAGGTAAACTGATTGTATTCCATGTTTTGATAAATTTATCATTTAGAAAATTTTCACTCAAGAAGTATTTTAAAATTTTCCTATTTTGCCTTTGGTGTCAAGTCAGTTTCAGACTACATACACACCAACGTAATGTAATGACAGCTCTTCCTTATGTGGGAGTAGTAACCAGTTTTATTTGTTTTTTTTTAAATTAATACTGGAGCAGAAAAGAAAAACATAATAAATAAGGCTGAACAAGAAGGGTGGAGTTCACCAACACAAATACAGTGCAATAGTGACCTACTTTAGCGAGAAATTTTATTACAACCTCTATTACATTGAAAAAAAAATTCTGCAATCAGTTGCTCTTCAGTTATACTAAGTACTAATCATACAATCAATTTGCTAACTTATGCTTAGAAACCATAAAAGCAACTAATTCACAAAGTCTAGCTTTATATCTGTGAAGAAGAAATGTGCATTTTTTTAAATCAATACTGAACAGATAGCTTCAATAAACCTTTATAAATTTCTAGTATGTACCACTTACATGTACATACAAATTGATCAAGAAGTGAAATGTACTATCTCATTCTAAACAAAAGCATCACTCAAATCGACAAAGCAGGAATTTTCTTAATGCCACAATTTTCTTTCGGCTGCCTTTTATGGCTAAAAACAAGTCTTAATCTTGTGGTCAGGCAGTTACATTGCCTGTGGGTTACTTACACCTACATATAAGAGTTAAGGTCCTACATGTTAATAACCTTTGTGAATAGAATTTGAGTTCCACTTGAGTGAGCTGAACATGAACTTATGATTATCTAATGACATATGTACCTTTAAAGGGATAAACTCTTCAAAAACTAGTCTTTTTTAAAACTGAGAATGGCATTATTTGCCATGGTTCATCAAATCCCCCAAACAGATTACTGCATTATATTATTTTAAAGCATGTAAAGTTGTCATGAATGTATTAGCTTCCTAACAAACACATTAAGCAATTCTCATGACACCACAGAAACTTGAGCATCACATTATTCAGGTATCTGCAGATGTTCTTATTCTGCCAACAAGCTGAAACTGACAAATAAAAGATAACACAGCTTTTAAGCATAATTTTCTTAATGATCATGAAAAGTTGAAGCAAAACTGGAAAGAAATGTATTAATTTCATATACCATTACAGAATACCAAAAATACTTCAAAAATGTTTTGACTCGTCCCTTTCAATAATTAATTCAGCAAATAGATATTATTCATTTGAAAATTTACAACATCACCATCCTGTTACATGTACTAATGGACAGAATGAACGACTCGACCTTCAGGAAAATAAGATGTGACCTGAAAGAATGGGCTTTTTTTAAAAAAGGTGCTGAAGCAATGTGAACTGAAACAATGGTCTCTATGCTGCTAAAATCAATGTTTTCAAGCACTAGCTCACACATGCACAAACAATAACACTTTTAAGATGATGAGTTACTAACACAAACTTAGGTACTGTTAAATAATTACTAATATACATGTTAAAAACATAAATTCTTATGAATACGAGGTGGAATTTAAAACTAATACTACTGAATTAGAACAATATCAAGAAAGTTAAAATAAAAGCACAACTCTATAAGACAGCTGTTTGAAATTACTTGATCACACTTGTCAATCTGACATAATCTACAGACCCAAAACATATAAAGTATGTTCAAGCATGATTCTCCTATTCTCAATTGAAGAAGTCTGACAAAACACCTACATTTTAGAAATAAAATGAAACCTCAGTGTTTTGAGGTATACTTGTTGAACTATAGGAATATGCAGTTAACTGTTAAGATTAATAAAACATCAGTGTCCATTATAGTCATTAATTACTTGGTAATTTCCTACAAAAATACTTTGTTTCACATTTTCCAACTTTCACAAACTATTTAAATTCTCAAGCTTTAAAAATAATAAGAGATATCTAATAAACATTTCTGAAAATACAAATATAGTTTTTTAATATTTCACACTCTTTTATAACATTACTTCGAAGCTAAAGCTTATTTAACAAATTTTCTACATGGTTTTTCATTCACCATAGGTGTGGCCCATATAAAAGCCTATGCATGCTGTAATGTTTACAACTCTCATTCAACAAACATGTTCCAACAACTGAAATGTGTAACTTCTTCTTTAATTTCATTTTCTATGTAAGTGTTATGAGATTAACTGAATAATTCATGAATCTATCCAGACAGGTTTTGAACTGTAAATACATGAGTAGATATAGATTAAAATACTATTTCCTGAGGCTTACAATGTATGTCTAAAAGCTGTAATATTTAGGAGGTCAAAATAGGGATTTGTAGCTTGAGTAAATAATGTCAACACTATGTCTCAAACCTTAAGCTTGTTTGTTTACTTTTTTACAATTGCATTTTCACTTTAAGTTACCTGTTTTGTTTCTGTATTTTTTGTATATCCCTATTCCCCTTTTTAAATTAACAATATTTAATAATCTTGTGTTATAACATTTTGTATAAAGCAATCGGTATGGAAAATTCTTGTCAATACACTATTTATATGATACATGAACTACATATTTTTAATGCTAAGGTAACTGATACAATTTAACATTACTTTAATAAGACATATTTTGAAGTTGAATCTAATGTTTAGTGTAATTCTGAATTGAAGTATAGTAGGTAAAGGTTACTTTTTTAGACCAAGTAAACACATTAGTCTTTTGATTAAGTAGATCATTTTTTGTAAAATATAAAACTACATCTATATATAACTTACCCTACTGGGACAGGTGAGTACTGAGCATCATCTACAATACTTGGTGATGTTGTAGCTATGCTTGGATTATCCATTGTGGGCCTTAAATCTTTAGCAACAGGTGCTTTAGTCCATCCAGATACAGGAGTGCTCACTGTACCTGAAGCATCCTGTTTTGGTAAAACTGGAGATGACTGCGGCAAAGGAGTGGTACTCCAGGAACCCATAGATTTTGGAGTGCTAGTAGTTAGTTGTTCTTTATAAGGGTATTGATTCTGACCAGAGAGACTAACTGGTGTCAAAAAATTTTCTTCTAATTGGCTCTGGATTCTTGGCTGCATAATTTCTGGACTATTTCCAATCATATGGTTTTCTTCTGAGACATTACCAGCATTAAACTCTTGAAGAAGTTCTGTTCGTTGTTTTTCTTGACTCTCAAGTTGATCTAAAAGGTGTTGTTTCTGTCGCTGAAATTCCTTCCAGAGATCTGAATTTTTGTGTTCACTGGACAATGAGCTATCAGATTCGTTACAGTTAGTATTTTCCCCTGATTTTGAACTTTTACTTAAATCAGTTCTGTTTATGTGAAGAGGAGGAACAGAAGACGATTCTTTTGAACTGTCATGGGAGATTTCTCGTCTTATTATTTTTTCATCAGCTTTTTGAGTAATTACTTCAGATTTATTATCTTTTCCTTTTGATGTGCTTGAATCACTTTTTTACCTGAAGGATACAGTAAAGAGTGATCCTTAGAAGAAGCTTCTGGAATAGTATGAAGATCAGTTACACTAGCACTAAAAACATCCCCACCTTCAAACAATCTGTCTACAGATGTATTTACTGCTTTTTTCCCTGTTAAGTGAAACCCTGCAAATGATTTTGACATAGCTGACATGTCACTCATGGAGAATGCCATGATGTTCCTTCCAAGTCCCACAACATCCAAGTTAGGGGTTAGTGAACGAGACATTATGTCAGATGTCCGTAGTCTGGTAAATGGGGTAGCCGAATGAGGAAAGATCTTGGGTTTGATTGGAGTAACCAGAATTTGTTCTGACCAAGATGCTTCAAGTCCAGGTTTTTCAAGTTGCTCCACATCTACATTCAGAGTTTTTTGTTCAAAAGGATAAGAAAATGTTTCTGGTGGAATGTATTGTAACCATGATAGAAGACTAAGATCTGAGTCACTAAACCCTGTTCCATTTAAAACATGAGCAAAATGCATTTCATAAGTATCAGAAGAAGCTGAAGTCGCTCGCTGTTGACAAAATTCCACACAAGATTCATATAGTATTCCTTTGATAACCAACTGAATCAAACGATCACCTGTTGCTGTTTCTTCAGCTTCACTTCCTTTTTTATCCAAAGGAAGAAACTTCTCAACAAGTGGGTAGACAGCCTTGAAACAGTTTACTCTTGCATTGCTAGGGTTCCAATTCTTATAATCAAAGTGATCAGATAATCGAGGAAGTGTGAGCAAAAGACAAAAATTGTTGTAATCCTCTTTTGTTGGGCAATATTTTTCTAACTCATTCAGACATTTCACAACTTCTTCAACAGCTATATCAATATTCTGAAATAGGCCAACTTCTGATCGTATACAAAGTAGCTCAATGTATTTGTGCTTCAGGACAATATATCGAAACTGACTGGAATCAAATGATTCCACGCCCTCAAGCGGCTGGATAAACTTCAGCACATCATCCCATTGACCATCTAGAATGAGCTGACGGAGAAAGAGAACATCGTCAGAAAATGTACCATTAATAACGCCTGCTTCCCTTTCTAAGGAAAGCTGAGAAATATTTAATTCACGATTACCCAAGAATTCTAACACAAGTCGTATAACTTCCTCCTCCTTCAGTGTAAGATGTGCTGATGGCATCTTGTAGACCAGGACTTTATATCTTACTGTAAATTAATGAAAAAAGTTTAACTGTAGACCATCAATAAGAAATGACTGTGAATTATTTCAATAGTTAATTATCAAATTTCAGTTTTAAATTTAATTATGGCAACAAGTATTTATTGCAATTACAGGTTCAATTTACAAAACAAAAGTTTACATTTTATTCTTTGATCAAATAAAAATTATACAATTTACCAAATAAATTATAAAATGTATTTACTTCCTAAAGCAATAGGCTAGGTTTTGTTCTTTCATCACACTTATAACTATACATTTCACATAAAAAATGTCAAAATGTACTTACTTCCTATAGTAACAGGTGTTTTGGCAAGTTAAAATCTTGTTGATGTTTAAAATGAGCAATGACAAAAGTGAACAAACAAATAGCTTGAGCTTATAATCTAAACAGACCTAGTTTTGTATTTATTCACTTTGTTTACATTCTTATATATGTCACTTGAGTCACATCATACTAAAAATTCACAATTTTTTTTCATTTTAAGTTGGCTACTCATTGTTACATGTAATGAAAAAAAGTTTCCATTATTTGAATGATATGTATGTTTCATTGGGTTTTCTTTGTATAGTTTACAAAAGTTATTTAAGAACATTGGAGCTGAGCTAGCTAGATTCTTAGATTTAGCTATTAAGTAAATTCAGGATATAAAAAGGGCCTGCCAAAATTTTATCCTTCCTTAACTATTAAATTAATATACTCTCTTTATTTAGATATATTAAGTCAAAATTATCAAATGTTTGATGCAAGCATTTGTGTGATCAATTAGTGTCCTTGTAAGGATAATGGACTCTGACTATACCTCATGTTAATCCCAATTTCAAGCAGGTTACACAACACAGGGGTCAATCTAAAGCTTATGTTTACCTATTCAGGCTATTGTGTTACTCGGACTGAAGTGGATTGGTTTGATCTTTGAGATGAGTAACTATGGTTAGAGGATATTGAATCAACATGATATTTTACCCTTCTGAAGTCCATTATCAAACAATTCTCCCAATCCTTATTGTGAAAAATTATTCTCCTGTGTTCCAGCATACTGTAACAAATATCAACAGTGGGGTGGACTGGTTTTAAATACTTAAGTGCTGAACAGTAAGTTGTAAAGCCAAGACTTCTAACATCTTGTTGTTAAAACTAATAGAGAATGTTGCTATAGTTTTGCGTAAAACAACTCTGTGCCCAATAATTTTTCTTTCACTGTTCTGAGTCTGATTTATTCTACACAACATGTTTCTGTCAACATTAACATTTTCTGCAAAATTTAGTTTTCTGGTATTCCACTATACTACACGTTGATATGAACATTACAAAATTATTCATCAAAAACTTAAGTTAAAATATTTGTAAGCATCCCAATTGGACTAACATCAATCAATCTAAACAAGGGACACTAATAAATTAAAAGAAAAAACACATTTAAGTATTAATTATATTCTGTCGCCCCAGAAAGTAAATTATGAACTTATATACATACATAAGATAACATTTTTGTTTAAGCTACTGTAACTTAAATCCACCATAATGTGCATTTATAAATTACGAAGCTAAATGTCTGATGCAGTAAAAGCATGAGAATAAACGAGCAATGATAAAAAGAGAGAACAATTCAATCAGCAAAATATACTAAAAGCTTTTATGAAATGTCCCAACTTGATTGAATGCATTCAAGTACAGGGACAAATAACTTCACAGGATGCATCTAAGCACAGGAGTAATAAAACATTAGCACTTTTCAAGAAAGACATAAATGCCTTCACTAGAGCTGCTGACATTTTTTGCAAATTAGTATTTCCCAAATGGCATTATGTACCACACCAAATGTCTATATTTATTTATCTTCTTACTAAAATAAACATAAACTGAATAAATCACTAAAAAAATAACTTTTACCCAACAGTAAAATAGCACAAGACTACATCAATAATTTCTCTGGTATTAAAATGTTATAATCATACAGTTGGATTCTAAATTTTAACACAAATTATGAGTTAGCAATTTATTTCTAAACACTGTCAAGTAGCCTTTAACTGAACATAATCACAGCTGACAAGAAACAAAAATAAATCAACAAACTGTTTTTGAGAGCACAGATTTTCATTGAATTTGGTTCATGGCACAGTTTTCTTCTATGCATAAATGTCTTTCTTAAGGATTTTCACATTATCAACCAACTCCTGAAACTCATCCTTAATCTTCTCAGACTTCTTATCTTCCTCTTCCTATGCAAATGCACATTATTTTTTATTCAGTCCTTGTCCTATGCAGATGCTTTAAGAGATTCCTCTCTATCAAAGCAGCAGTAAGAAGACAAAGCACAATACAAAGTTGGCCAATTCAGTTCACAACTAACACTGCTTATGAACAAAGAGTTTGTTTTACTTGTTCACTTTTAACATTTATTTTCTGTTCATAATATTACTCTGCATAACACTGCTGGAACTTACATTTTGAAGATATTTGTAACTACCTGATGGATATCAATGTACATGAATACCACATGGCTACAAGTTGAGGAGTCACTGACAAACTAGAACACCCACGTACCAGTGTTTGTTAGAATAATTATTCTAATAATTCACCAAAATTAACATATGTTGATCTTTATGCTAAATTTTACACTGCACGACAGACTGCATTCCTCTGTATACTGTCATGTAAAGAATCTTTTTATTTTGTATTTTTCATCATTTTAAATTTTATTGCATAAGTAGTTATATTTTGCATTACTTGATAAATTAAATGTCTCTCATAACGTATAGTTGTGTACATGTTGCTCCATATTTCAGTTTTTCTTTTCCCACACTGTGCTTCACTACAGAATATGAATTTATATTACCTGCAGATGTTTCTTTTCTCTCTCTGGCCCACAGTCTATTTTAACTTTTTATTGGGTTCACACGTGTGAGACAGACACCACACTTGTATGCCAAATGTTAATTAATAAATTAAAAAAAAACATAAATTATAAAAACATTTAGATTTGTGATTAACATGAGGTGTTGTTTGTTTCCTTTTCTCATGCATCACATGCTGTTTATTACTTATATAAAACTGAATACCTCACACACATATGCCATTTTACTTCAACAATTTATGAGTTGGTTTAAATGTGAAACAAATTTAAAATATTATTTAAGGTAGAATGTAGTGGAGCATTCTAAAACATTAAGCTTGCAATACACCAAACTGTACAACTTAATGGGAAGTTGTAGCCAAACTTTAGGCAGTGCTGACATACTGACGAATAATTTCATATAGACTACTCCTGCCTTGTACCTAGTTTTGAAGATGGCAATTTGGACTCTTGTTAAGTTGTTCATCAGACATGATGAACTCAACACATAGAATTCTCCAAAACATGACAAACTGACAAAAAGGGACTATTTGATCTTTAAAGACTGTTTTTGCACATCCATCCTTACTTTAATTAATGGAGTAAACTATTAATGCAATAAGCCACAGACAGCCATGGGTTTAGCCTTTGTAATAATACTAAGTATTGTTTAATATATTCTGAACATATTATCCACAGTTTTGAACACCTTCTCAAGTAGTAGGTGCATTGGAACATGTCAATGATTTGATAAACATTGAGCCTTTGACTATTTTATGAGGTAAGAAGGTCAAATAAAATTATCTTTTATGATACTGATTCTGTGACAGTAATACTAACAACAATACAATTAGACTTGGATTTAAGTCTAAGTCTAATTGTATTGTTATTAATACTAGTAGGAAAACTACAACTTACAAGTAGACTAGCCCTTAGGTAATTATATATTTCCTACAAACTACAAAATGCCAAACACCTGTTAATTAAGTATCAATATTATAATGTAATTTTAATATCTTCGCCCCACTAGTACTGTCAGCTCTAATAATGAAAGTAAACAATAAATAAGGACTAGACTTAGTTTCTAACTGAAGCCTCACCTTTTCACCGCTTCGCTCGTCTTCTTACTCCTACCCTAACAAACTGTTAGCGTTACTACTGCTACGAGTATTGCTGATAATACTAGTGATACTGTGATAGCTCCCAGTACAGGCTAGTTATATTATAAACGTTATATTATATCGTAAACGGTATCAGATAAATTATGCTTAGTATATGTGACTGTGACATTCACTACCTTCGGAATTTAATTTAAAAATACATTATATGCATTGATTAATAATTCATGCCAATGGCATGAAATTATTACGGCCTTACGTCAGGCGTTTATCAAAATATCACAGCAACTGTTATTTACACAAGTTTTCAATTTCTTTCAAGCGATCTAGGTTATGAAAAGCAAAATCAGAATATATATGACACTATATTAAAATGGCATATTTTACTGCTCACAGAAGACTGTTTTTCAGTTGATGAAACACGAAGAATAGAAATATGATGTTAAAATGTTATTTTGTTTCTTTTAATTCATATAGCCAACATATAGTTAATTTTCTTCCTTCAAGATTCGCAGAAAAAACGAAAAAATAGCTGATAACTACATGAAACATTTAATCATACTTGTTATTAGGCATTAGTGATCGGCCTATCAAATTTTTCAACACTGCATTTTTATCTACCGTATTTTTCGGAATATAAGACGCACCCTTATTTTGAAGACAAAGTTTTGGGTGAACAAAAGCTACAGTCGCATTTGAAATATTTTTATTCAACAAAAATCCAATTTGATACTTTAAACAATTAGTAT
>NW_013666641.1:321793-349316 GCF_000517525.1 Limulus polyphemus | reverse complement strand
GAAGACTCTCTAGTATATAATATATATATATATATATATATATATATCCATATCAAGTTATTAAAACTCTTAATGTGTTTTTGGAGTCGTACGTTAAAATGAGAGGTTTGCTTTGGTTTGTTTTAATGCAAAGCTACACAATAGGCTAGCCATGAGCCATCCACTGTTGGGAATCAAAGCCGGTATTTTAGCATTGTGATATAAACTTACCATTAAATCATCAGGGGAAATATGAGGAACAGCTATTTAAATAAATACATAAAAATAAACCTCTATTGGTTTCTACAGGACATTTAGGAAATTAAGCCCAATCCAAGATCTAATTCTGAATAAGTATGAGCCTTTATTATAATAAATACAATTACAATAATCATCAATGTTTAACTACTATATATATATTTTACATCCATTAAAACCTGTTATTTATCAAGATCATTATAATGCTGGAATATTCATTCTCTTAGCTAATTTTATTAATAAGAAATAAGGCTAAATACAAAATCTTTCCACAATTATTAAAAGTCGAACAGGACATTCTGAAAGGTACACATCAACATGTCTAATTTATGAAACACAAAAAAAACATATACCAAACCTAAACATACATATATATATTATCATTCCACCTTCCTCATATATTTACTTATTTTTACTAGTAACATTATTAGCTAAAGAAATACATTTTAAACTTTAAAAAAATCTAATCAAACATCTAAGGCAAAAAAGTTCAAAACAGCATATTTTTTGTACTTAACATACTATCAAAGCACAAGTTCTACTTCACATACAGCTACACTTTTGATACTTTTTTCTTTTTGTCCTTCACAGTGTGAGTGGGAGTTAAGAGCATAAAGCACAATCAATTCTGTTGTCAAGTTTGCCATACAGATAAGAATACCAATAGTCGAACATTCTTATCCATAACTTTCTGTATTAGAAGTTTTAAAAAGTATTTATACAAGAGTAATCGAAAAGTTCAGTATTTCTTATTTTATGCATTGTATCGTTATAGTTATGATTACCATATTTTCTATGATCACATCCCCATGTAACTGTGTTACTCTTGCCAAAACTATATAAATGCTTGTTTTTTTCTAAGTGGAACTTACATGCCAAGTGTTTTCTTAGTGATCTGTTTTAATTTCACTGATATACATATATTGACTGTCAACAAAAGCCTGTTATTCTTAGTATAAATATGAAGTACAATTTGTTACTGCTATTTTCTAGGATAGATTAAAGGACAAACTATTTTTAGAGGTTAAATTTCCCAGTAAAAATACATGAAATGTTTGTTTTTTGTTTCCAGTAAATTGACATACATAATTATTACCACGTATCCTCCCATCTACAATAAACCTCTTCCATCATACATTATTACAGATTTAGACTTATTACAATCTTGTAATCAGAAAATACTACTTAAAAATCATTAATTCATGATTTCTTTTTACATTTTCAATAAATTAGTGTTCGTTGACATACCTGATGTTTGGCAAACTATTTCAGTGTTTCAGTTTGTGCACATTTCCCATATAAAAAAAGGCAAACTCCTAACGTAAAATAATTATCCCAATATTTCTTTCTTTAAAGATATTTAAATAAAGTAGCTCATTATGAATTTGCTAAGTTAAAAAAAAAGTCTTAAAAAAACAATTTCAAAACATCTTTAAGTAACTCAACAATTTTCAAGAATAACAAGATTCCTGTTTATTTCAAAAGACAAGTACGCTTTATGTTAAGCTATTTAAGTGAGATGGAACCAGAATAGAACCCAAATCGTTAAACTAACAAGGCCATCTCTTGCACAACAGCCACCCTGCACACTATACTTTTTCGTTTGCAACACCTACTAACATGAATTAAATACTAATTAACTACAGATACATGACAAAATGGCAGACAAACCCAAACATGATAAATTACTTATGTATATCTATTCCTATCTTAACCAATGAGAACAGTTTGATTTGTATAAAATTAAATATTAATATAGCCTGACTGAATAGTAAAAATGAACTAATTAAGTTGTCCTCAGTTAAATGAATTTAGTGAGCTCATTCATAGGTCTGATGCTTGCAACATTAGATCTGTTTACACGTCTAACTCTGAGGATTTCTTAACATGATACGGGGAAATGAACCTGTGTACAAGAAGTGTAAACACCTTGACTGACTAAATCTAAACTATATTTCTGTTTACATCTTTGAACAACAATAATCCAATACTAAAAACCTATCTCAATAGCTATAACTAGTATACGATATACAAGTTGTATTATCTAACAGTGAATACTACATTTTAGGCACTTTGCATGCTTAAAAAATCAAGAGACACCCTTAAAAAACAAATAAACTTCAGACATCTGTAGATAATGTGTAGATTACACATGTGTAATGTGTAATTTTATTACACATAATAAAATTTCATTTCAGATTACCTTTTGTCTCCAGTGCTTATTACAACAATTATTTTGATGAAAACTTAAAAGAGGAATAAAGGAAGACTCTATAGTTTTGCACCAGATGAATTCATAAAAAGGTGTGTGATTCCCCCCCCCCCAAAAAAAAGTTGTCACAGTCAGGAAGTTTTTAAATTTGTTCCTCTTTTTTTCACATTTTAGAAAACAGATTTATTACATGCATAAAGAAAAAACAAACAAATCAAATCACATAAAGTAAAGGAACATACATCTTTAAAATTATTTTAAGGGTGTAAGACACATACAATGATGTTCAAACATTTAAGTTACTTTTATTTCTCAACATGCTTATTAACTCCTTGGTTAAAGCATTCCATTGATACTGACTGTAGGAACTGACAGCTGTAATGAAATAAAACTAAGGGCAATCTGCTTTTTTCAAATATGTGTAGCTGTTGAAAACGAGAAACATTAAAAGTTGCACAGAATAATGCAGAAATCAAGGTGTTTTTAAACAACACAAATGAGTGCAATGTTCATGAAACTATCAGATTCTTTTTTTTTTTTCACCACTAAAGCCATAAGTAGACTATTAAATAGTCTGTAGCAGGTTTAATATTTTCTCTTTCAAATGACAATCTATTTTCTTTAACGTCAAAAGAAACAAACAACATTCTCAAGTACAAATCAGACTAATGTTTAGCTGGGATTTTATCAATACACAGAGAAACAAACATGATCAGAATCAGACTATTATTCAGCTAGGATTTGATCTTTATATAGAAAACCAACATGCTCAAGATCAAATCAGACTAATGTTTACTTGGGATTTGATCTTTATACAGAAAAACAAACAATATGTTCAACACCAAATCCAACTAATGTTTACCTTAGATATGATCTTTACACAGAGAAACAAACAACACACTTAGGACAAAGACTAATGTTTACTTGGGATTTGATCTTTACACAGAGAAACAAACATGTTCAAGACCAAATCAAACTAATGTTTACTTGGGATTTGATCTTTACACAGAGAAACAAACATGCTCAAGACCAAATCAAACTAATGTTTACTTGGGATTTGATCTTTACACAGAGAAACAAACATGCTCAAGACCAAATCAAACTAATGTTTACTTGGGATTTGTTCTTTACACAGAGAAACAAACATGCTCAAGACCAAATCAAACTAATGTTTACTTGGGATTTGATCTTTACACAGAGAAACAAACATGTTCAAGACTAAATCATAATAACGTTTACTTAGGATTTTATTTTTACACAGAGAAACAAACAGCATGCTCAAGACCAAATCAGACAATTTGATTACCATCAATCAAAAAAATGGCACACAGTAAACCAGAACCTATTAACTGAATAAACAAGTGCTGTAAAAACAACAACATGAAGTACACAAACACACATGAAAATACAGGTGCAGTAACTGTGTCCAAAACTGTCAGAAAAAAGAAAGGATGACACTGGAAATACGACTTTAAATTTTCACAATGAGGAAGGAAATGATATCAATAATTAAATTTTAATAACTTGATTTAATGTGTTATCATTTAACTTACAAGGCCTAAAACCTACACAAGGTAAAAGAAACATTTTACGCAATTGAATTATGAGAAAAAGATAATAATAATAAAACATGCCAAAAAGAAACCCTTAATCATAAAAATTGCTGCATATTACATCATGTAAACCCATAAAACTGGACCAATGACCTTTTATTAGATATTTTTAATGTTATGATGTGGTATTTCAATGTTGAACATTACATGCACTAAGTTATGAGGGAAAAATACTTTTGAATAACACTAGTCGAACTGACAGACACCTGATATGCTACTTAACCTAATATGCTAGTTATATTTATTTAAAAATAACAAACTGATGTTAAATGTAAGAATTTTATACAATTTTAAGAAAAACAACAAAATAACCTTTATTTCTCCCCCTCCAATTTGTATTTTGTTTTTACTTTTAATGGTAATCACTGATGGAAAACTGTAAGACAATAGAAACTGTACTTTATTTTTTCTACAAACCATAAAGAAAGACAATCAAACCCCCAAAAAAATAATCTAATTGCTGATCTCCATTCAACCAGTTCCCTTTTATGCTATATATTTGCTAGATGCTGAAAACAGTTTGAAACACCAAAACACCAAGATAATTTTCTTTCTGTGATTAAGGCTCATACAACAACTGATCGTGTCAAGTTGAGGTTGTAGAAAATGCTGTGCTGCCAAGCCAACCTCTAGATTAGCTACACGTCATCATGTATAGCATATTTACATATTTATTTATACATATACAGATCCACTTTTTGCAACCTGACAGTCTGAAAATGGAATGAGCTCAAACCAGAATCAGCAAATATTGAAACCACATTCAATATTTCCATACTATGCACTCTTGTTCTGAGTAACGGCATACACTATAAAAATGAAACAAAGAAAAGCAACAGAAAGTTAATTTAGAAAAACAAAATATACCATGCAAAAAACAACTTTTAAAACAAATAAAATACAGAAATACAAGTAACACAAATACGAATCTAAAAAAACAAAAACAAAAAAGTGCATTACATTGACTAAAACCAAATCCAGGATTTTGATCAATACCGGTTTATTAAATAAATGTTGATTTAAATCTAGAGAGCTTTACTTTCAAGAACATATTCCCTTGCTTCTAAATTTAAAAGACTTAAAATTAACAATGTGGATAGAAATAGAACTAACTATTAAGGTCTATATTGCAAAAATACAAAGATTTAATGAACCACCACTCTAAGTATTAGTGGGAAGAATAAAAAGAAGAAAAGCTTTCATTAGCATGTGAAATTACAACTAAAACTTTTTTATAGAAATAACAGAATATAAAGATTAAAAACATTTACATTTCTAACATGGTTAACAAATGACAAAAACTTCATCAACCCAAATTTCCTTACATTCCACATCCACAAGTAAATTAAGAGACAAGAGCACAGAAATAACAAAAGATTACTCTAATAAATCCTAACCATTTATTGAAAATATGAGATCACTATAACAATCAGTATTATGGAAACAAATTCCAGGAAAGATACGATATCACAAGCAGCAAAGTATCAGTTAAAAGTCCTCAGAATTAATCAAAAGTGTTACCTATTTAATACTTTATCAGATATTACCCACCTGTAAAAGTGAACCGCATAAAAAATATTTTCACTTTAAAATGGAAGAACTTTTTAGTAAGACAACAGAGTAATTATTAACAAGTGTTAGCAGTTACTATGAACTTCTTTCAACTGAAGAAAAAATTTGGGAGAGTAAAAAAGATGTAAAAAAAAAGTGAATTTGTTTCCGTAATATAGTGACTCCCTTCTCCCGATGCATGTTTGCCCAATGGTATATATATATATATATGACTGTGCTCAGCCAAGGGCTTCAGTATCGACAGAGGGCAGACAAACAGTTCTTCAGCCGCTATATACCCAAGCTTCCAAGGTGAAAGGCAGCAATGAATGAAAGCAACACAGAGAAGAAAACACAAGATAATTAGTAAAGTTTGAACAAAAAGTGTTCTCTATACAAACTTCACAACTCTTTATTAAGCCGAGCATATGCAGTTAGTTAAATCAGTAAATTCTAATATTAATATGAATACATTTCAAAATCTGTTTTAGAAAGATTAAGCCATGATATAATACATAATGTTAAAGTTGCTTATCTTGCACACATCACTAGAGGTTAGTCAAAAAACGTTTATTTCTAACCATGAGCTGGTCGGTAATTAATGTTTGTTAGTCCAATAACTGATTACATGACTTTTTTTATCTACAATATTGTAATCATTTGTTTAATATCTTACACACCACTAAGATGCTTGCCATCTTAACTGCTAAAAACTAACCTATTCTTAATTCAAAAATACAACAACAACAACTTTTACAGTAGGTAAGTTCTGATTTATATAAAGCCAATGTTTCAACCCATAATACTGTCATCATCAGGAAAAGTTACATTCAACAGCCTATATGAATGTAACTCTTACCTGATAATGACTTGATAATACTATGGGTAGAGACATTGTAATTATTAAAATCAGAATTTACCTACTGTAAAATTTGCTGTAACTGTATTTTTGAATAAATTATTCAGTTCAGTAGGCCCTTACTAAACACTATTCTACTCTAGTTTCACCCATTGTAAACTGTAATGCATAAACAATCCATCATATAAAGGTTTACATGTCCGTTATGCAAATGACCTATAATTTGGAGTCTTTTGGATGACTGGCCAACTTGTTTGAATGATTGGAAAGTTTTTTTTTACAATAAAAGATAGAACAATCATTTAATCCCCACTTATTGTTGTCAAAAATTATAAGATACCCGGAATACCCCTATTGTTGTTGTTTTTACCATTTGGCACAGTATCAATGCAAAATAATGAAGTAAGTATTCTATCTAAACACCATATGAAAAATTAATGATATTAGTATCTTTGCTCCACATCTCATAAAAACATACTCAACTCAAAGTTTTAAGTGATGAACAAAGTACAGAGATGAGAGACTTCAATTAAAAAAATTCTTGCTTTATGCATTCTCTGATGCAGAGCATGTACTTTCATGCATGCATATCTAATTCCTACAGATATGCATATCTAATTCCTACAGAATTATTTTGTCAAACTACAAATACTACTTAACCCCTTGACTATGACCTACTTATATTATTTGTAGATATGCAATTCCCATGAAAGTTCTTTACAAAAATGAAACTCGTGGATGAAATTCTTTTAAATTTGAGATAAAAAGGTTCTGTAAGTATATAGTTTTTGAAAAATTAGATTTTTATTTTTTCTCAAGCAATGTTTTTCTCATGCCTTTTTTTTTCTTTTCATATGTTGCCTATCCAACATTCAAATTAATTTTCATTTTAAGATTAAAAATACTTTTATACATCAGAAAATGTTCAAATTTCACATGCAAAGTCCTTATAATGTTCAGATAGTTATCAAACATTTCTTATGAAAAAAATTCATTTTATCTGTTATTTTCACAAACTAATATGTGTATGGGTTCAGTCGATTTGACCGATCTCGTAACCACCACAAATAATTAGGAAATAAATATAAGTTATGCCTTTTTCTTTCTAGAATGACAACAAATTATCACACAAAAACATAAATGTTTAGACTAAATAGCTTACATGTTTTAGTAGACTAGTATTTTGTAAAATACATTCACATCTCAATTATTATACATTATATATGTATATAGATTATTGCTATTTTGAAATAAGTACTTAAACTTATTTTTCCTAAAACATAGAACAGTAAATAAAGAAGTAAAGCAAACAATTATCTTTTCTAGTTATGACCTTCGTACTCAGTTGCTATTTGATGTAGTTTGCTAAGCCTTTTAAAATTTCACAAGTGGAGGATGTGAAAGGAAATAATTTTTTAGGTTTTATATACATACAGTTAAATAACCAAAAAATCATAAATTACTATATTGATACCATAGAACTCAATTATAATTTATCAATTTTAGTAACTAAGATGTATTTTAATCTAAAAAAATATTAAATTTGAGCAGACTAAAGACTCGACTTACCTCTATGCAGTCTTGTATCAAAAGAAAGACATAATGCCTTTATATTTCAAAATGGCTGAGAAAACCACTAGGGGGACATTCTGAACTTACAATTGGTTATTCACGTGTCATATACAGAAGTATGTATATATAAGGGATCGTTTCCAAAAATGGAAAGAGGTGAGTGGGGCTACTGTGTTTGATTCGGAACATGAGTGATATCTTAACAAATAGAAAAGATAGGAGGTTCTTATTTTATATTCTAGCTTGTCAATATCGGTAATTTGGGTTCATGATTGTTACAAAACTACAGACTTTGTATTTTGACATCACAAACATCTAATGAACCAGTGTTGCATTCAACATACTATGTGACACACAAAAATCAATGTTTATCTGTGTATTTTTAATATTTGCTTTTAAGTTAAGAAATTGAGTAGCATATAGTTCTAAAATTTGAATTATAATCTACAGTTTGATACCAAACTTATTGACATAAATTCATGAAAAAGTAGTTCAGTAAAATTTTGAATGCAAGTCAAAAAAAAGATGACATGGTCTTTGACCCATATGGAAAAGGTTAAAGAAACAACAACAGTAATAGAAGGGGGGAGTGTAAATATTTTGCATTTTTCAGCTATATTAATTTGCAAAACTACAAAACAAAATTTATATTAAAGCTTTTATTAATGACTCCATAGTGTCTGAAAGATTCATAAAATAAATATCATTTCTGTAAATTCCTATACCATACATTTTTTAAATGGTTTACTTTTAAAAGCATATTACTTTTGAAAAAATAACATAATACCGCCGTTATTAACATCAGCTTGTAAGGACTTACTGAATAATTTTACTTTGAATAACCTATTTATTTGTTTTTAAATATAATTCATATTATTCAAGTTACTAGAAAACAACAGGGATCAGCATATTAAAGAGTACAGTGTTTTGTAAACACTAACATAATACTAGGTTGTTTTTTAATATACCACAGGAAAAAACTGGTACTTCCTTTTTTTGTTGTTATTGCCTAAAACATGAAATCTGATGGAAAAAATTAGAAAGTTAATTTAATGCTTTAGAAGACTTATCATAATACGATACGAAGAACCTGAAAAAACCCACAGTATACTCTAATACACGACTTACAGTAAAATTTCTACTAATCTAGAAAAATCAAACTTAAAAAATGAAGACAAATATAAGATTCAATCCAGATACTGTCCTAACATCTTTTCTTGTCATGCAAACAAAGATTTTTTCAGGAAGCTAAAGTCAATCTAATAATAAATGAGAAGAAAATAAACAATAACACTAAAGAAATATATGTTAGAGACAAACCATTCAACAGATATTGAGATCAACTAAAATAAACAATAACACTTTAAAGAAGTATCTGTTACAGACAAACCATTCAACAGATAGTGAGATCAACTAAAATAAACAATAACACTCCAAAGAAATATCTGTTAGACAAACCATTCAACAGATAGTGAGATCAACTAAAATAAACAATAACGCTTTAAACAAATATCTGTTAGAGACAAACCATTCAACACATAGTGAGATCAACTCAAATAAACAATGACGCTTCAAAGAAATACCTGTTGGAGACAAACCATTCAACACATAGTGAGATCAACTAAAATAAACAATAACGCTTCAAAGAAATACCTGTTGGAGACAAACCATTCAACAGATAATGAGATCAACTAAAATAAACAATAACACTTTAAAGAAGTATCTGTTACAGACAAACCATTCAACAGATAGTGAGATCAACTAAAATAAACAATAACACTTCAAAGAAATATCTGTTGGAGACAAACCATTCAACAGATATTGAGATCAACTAAAATAAACAATAACACTTCAAAGAAATATCTGTTAGAGACAAACCATTCAACACATGTGAGATCAACTAAAATAAACAATAACACTTCAAAGAAATACCTGTTAGAGACAAACCATTCAACAGATAGTGAGATCAACTAAACTAAACAATAACACTTCAAAGAAATATCTGTTAGAGACAAACCATTCAACAGATAGTGAGATCAACTAAAATAAACAATAACACTTTAAACAAATATCTGTTGTAGACAAACCATTCAACAGATATTGAGATCAACTAAACTAAACAATAACACTTCAAAGAAATATCTGTTAGAGACAAACCATTCAACAGTTAGTGAGATCAACTTTGTTTTGTTTTTTCTTTCAACTCCACAGGGGTGAACAGTGATGAAAGATTTTTAACTCACTAAAAGGAGGAAGTCAAGTGAGTGGTGGAAGTTCTCAGTGAGTTGAAAATAAACTAATATTCATGCATTATGGTACTTTCAGAGGAAGAATTACCTGGGCTCTCTTATGATACATAATGATAAGTGTTAAAACAATATCTAAAACTCCAACTTTATAGCATTAATTCACTGGTACTATTTTAAAAGAAATTAAGTTCCTTACAAAAAGATAACTATAAATTAGCTGAAACAGATAACAATCTCACCTTCTTCCATAAATATAGAAATCATAATGTAATTAATTCCTTAAGAATCTAAGGTTAAATTACTTATCAACAACCCATGATGTCAAAAACTCAGTAAAGACATCCTCCAAAATAGGATCAAATATCACCAGATAACAGTCTATATATGAAAAAAATATGACAGACAATATACTCTACCAAGATATACACACCTATCTAAACTTCATACCAACAAACACCAATATACTGAAGAAATCTGCATAAAGAAATTAAAATCACTTATCAGGTATCACAACACTATAAACCAGTAACTTGTGGTGAGCAACATAATGGAGGAAGCAGTAATACACAGGGAGGAGAGGTGGAGTGGGGGAGATATGGCATGGAGCTGGCACATGTTAGAACATCAAACCAAAACTACAACACCTATTGTGAACAACTGTTTAAAAAAGTAAAATGGAATTTCAAATCATAATAATCAATTAAATGCATTTTTTATATTTGTTTCAAATGCTAAACAAATTAAAGTAACACAAAACAGGCAAATGACATCCATAAATAAAACTGTAATTCACTCAGCATGTTGAGTATGTGTTAAAAAGATAGACGATGCTCTTGGTTTATGACAGATCAGGTAAGGTTCTTATTTGCCATCTGGCCTAACAACATCTTATTTCCATAGCAACCATCAAGCAGACCACATCACTTGAATAAGTAATGCCTCATGTTTCATTCTCAACATTTGTCAGTAAAGGTGGTGATGGAGGGAAAGGTTTGGTAGGGGTTCTGTGTGTACTGCCAAATATTTAATTTTTTTACTCTATGAGGAATACATTTAAGCATATATAAAAGAAAATATTTTAAATTTTGAAAATTCAATATTATTATATTAACTCTCTCAACATGGGCTCGGTCAATTTGACTGACCACATGACCTCTTTGTACTCATTCAAAGTCTTTATAGATTTTATACTACTAACTTTTAATACAGTATGTATATATTCATGTAATTTTGCAGTCTTTCAGTACACGTTATAAGTCTTTCACATACAAAAAAAATCATATTTTTATGAAGTATTTTTAATAAATTAAAAAGACTTGCAACTGAATATGTTGAGTAATTGTTTTGAATAATCCGTGTGTAAAGTGATTTTCATGTTAAGATTAAAAATACCTTTCTTCATTTCAAAAATCTCAGATTTCATTTGTGTAATCTCTAATGCTGTTATAAGTTGTAAATCACTTGGGGAACATGCTGTTAACGTTACACTATCGAATTACGAAGAAACAACCTTGGCTTTCAATTGGTTATAGGTAATTTATAACTAAACGTAAGAGAGAACTATTAACAAATCCTGAAAGAGAGAATATGACAGGTGGGTGTGGCAGGAGAGGTCCCACTTTCTATTTAATAGCTCTGTAGCCAAATACAATTGAAGGCCATAAAAATTATGGTTTGTTTGAGAAATGACAATTTTATAGTGAGGAGTTTATGTTTAATTTCATAGTTATTGGAGGGGTAGTGGATAAAATAGAGAAGAGAAGATACCTAGAGAAAATATGTCCCTTGTGTCACAAGATATTTTTAAATAATAGCTTGTAGAATTAAGAACTTAAAACTTATATACAATTAAAATATGGATTAGTAGCTAATATTTTATGCTATACTAATTGATATAACATAAGCAAAAAGTAGTTTTATAAACTTTTGAATGCAAGACACAAACCTTGTGTTATGCGCAGTAAAGGATACCTGTGACGATAGGGTTAATGGATTAAAAAACAATTTTAAATAATCAAAGTGCTTATTTTGCTTGGCCTTTAAGCACATCACTGCTATAGCCACATCTATACAAAAAGCTATAAACTTAAGTAAACGACCATTATGTGAGCCAGAAGAAAGTGCACTAAGTAAAGGACAAAACATCATCTTAACACATAACAAGATACCTGTCCTAGATACAACTTAAGACACAACCTACAACCCACCAGGAGAAGGAAAGAATTTATTATCAAAGTAACATCGGCACACAGCCATGAAATATAAACAATACCATAATACCACTCTAACACGAACAAACTATCTTCAAGAGCCCAGTGAGCCGAAACTCTTAACCAATTAGCAGGATTGACTACCACAACTTAAAATGAAGAACATGTTCAATAATATGATGTGGCTCAAGCATTCGACCTTCAAATATGCAATACAACAAACTAACCACTAAACTATGCCTGAAACGATTGAGTTGGGAGTGAAAATTGAGATAAGTTAGCCTTGGTAGTTCCATTCATCAAGATGAGCTATATTGTTTGAATGAATTTCCCACACACACTTCTTTTCCAAACATTTATTTCTAAGTTTATACTTGTTCAACTATATTTAAATGCATATTCAAAACAACTGGAAAAATTTTGTAATTACCTAACTGTCCATCAGACAAGAGTATTTCAAAAAGTATCTTGTTTGGAAAACTTTATCTTAAAATGAAGAATTCTTTTTGAATATAACAAAATAATTACTTCTTTCTTTAACAGTGTGTTCAGTTTGTCTCAACACTGGCCAGTTTGTGCTTTAGAACTTATATCCCTATACACACTCAGTACTGTTCTTAAAAGAGAACTGATAATGAAATAAACTGATTACACAAAACAATAATTATATCATTATGAAAGATATTTCTTTAGCCAATTTTTAATGATATGTACCATTTCACTTAATATTTAGTTGCTGGACTAATAGCAAGCAAACATAGATACACACGTAGGTTAATACTAAACTATATCATGACAGCCAAAAAGAACTAACAGTTGGGATTATTCAACTATTCAGTTCTTTCTACAATTTGAAACTGTTTTGATTCTTATTGATTAGGTATTAGTCTAATTTTCACAAACACCTATTCCCACGTCCACCATATTAGGACACAGAGTCAAACTATAAGAAAATATCTATTACAATAAATACAAACAAAATGTGTCATTAGCGATAAAACTAAAAAGTGGTATTAGGAACTCTATAGTCTGAAAACTAAACGGTAATGAAACAAAATTTACAAAATTCCACAAAACAAATAATAAAGTGAAAATAAAAATTTCAAGTGTTATTCTCAACCAAATATACTCCAGTTTCTATAATCATTTAAAACATAATAAAACCATGAAAAGAGAACAAAATAAAACTCACCAATAATAATAATTATAATAATGACGACAATTCCTATAATTATGGCCCACATCTGAAAATAAGAAAATATAACCATTCAATAAATGAACATAAATTAATAAAAATTAAAGATGGGTTCAGGAAGAACTCTCCAATGAACTGAAACAAAATGGCTTAACAATAAATATTTCACAACTTTTTGTTGAACAAGGTTTCCAAAAGCAAGTACTCAATGCTAATAGGCAGAAAGCAAGGCCTAAAGAAATTCAGTAAGAAAAGAAAATACATTTGTGTAATGAAACAAGATATAATTGTTAGTGCTACTCACATCACCTGGATGAATATATATATATATATATATATAAAGTCATTTGAGAAAAGACAAAAAAATGAAGCAATCATTAAATGAGTATGCAGTATCTATGTTCTGATAGCAAATATATTTTGATTATAATTATGATACATGTGATGAAAGTCCTGGTTTTGTAGAAAAAAAGTAATATTTAATGAAATTTAATATAAGTTAAATGGTAACTGCAGGCAACTTGCTGGCTTGAAGACCATGAGAGAGTTATGTCTAAAACTTTAACAGCAGAGTTTTTTTTCCTTACTCTATTTTGGGTGTATGGCGACCTACCTCCTTCTACTACTATTAGGCTTGTAATACTGTTAAATAACAAAATAATGTAATATATTGCTTATCAAATGCCAGATCCTGTTAAAACATAATTTGTATTAAAATAAACTATGTCTTCAAATAAAAAGTTTTTCAGTCACAGTGTCAGTTTCCCCTATCTTATCCTATCAGATAAATATAACATACTAAAGGATATTAACACTGGTAAATTTTGATAAAGCAACAATATAACTTGTAAATTTTGCAGTTATACTTACACCACTAATATTTTTAACCATCCAGTTTAGTAGGAAAGAATGGTCTCATTACTGTTTAATATAATCTGATAAACTTGTACCTTTTCAGAAAGGCAGGTATTTATAATATGTACAGAAAATTCCAATGTGAATACAGTTCTCTATCAAAACTTGATATATTCTTATGGTCCATATAGTCCATATATACAGTCCAGCCCAGTTACATCCCAAAACACGCCATTATTTTGCAAAATAAAACATTAAGGCTATTCTATGACGGATGTTTCTTTAAGCAACTGTCCAAGGTATGAAAGCTGCACAAAATATTTGGGTAAAGTGTGACATATTTATATTGGATATCAGATAAGACCAGGTAGATGTTAAAGTGTTATATGAAATAACTGTAAGTTGATGAAATATAACTGTCCTTCAATACGAAGCCTCATTTACTCAGTTACCAGAGCCTCAAAACTGTTTTGGCTGATTACCAATCTGATCAAATAAATATCTCAGTATCTCTAACAAGTTTTTACAAATAATATTCTGTTAGCTTGCAGTTTCAATTCAATTTCTTAGTACTTCATTAATCCAGTAACAACTATTACAGCGTTTAGCTACTTTTTGAGCATGATGTCAAAGAAATGAGAGTAGCACTAACAGTACGATTTTAAAATCTAGGTTTTGATTTTAACAGGAAAAACTCAATAGTCTTGCTCTTTGAAAAGCCCAATACTCAGAAGGATGAAAAAAAAACAATTTAAGTAACTGAAATGAGAAGATTTGCAACATCTGCAAGAGAGAGAAATATACTTACCAACTATAATCACTATGATAACTACACCAATGCCAACCATTATAGCAATCATCTGAAAGAATATATGTTATTGCAATCTTAATATAAAACAGAATGCTTTTAACTAAAGGATTCATCCAGCTGTTACTGGCTAAACTTATTACTTGGTAGATGTTTTGTATAGCAACTATCATTATAAAAAAACAATATATTTTATGTAACTATTTGAAATTATTTTCTATATTTCGCTTTGATTTTAAGTACCGGCCAAAGCACATAAATGTGTGAAAAATGTATAACTTAAGTATGCATTTGTGTAAATAATATCATCGAGCAGAGGTCTGTATTTGTTTTACAGAAGCACAATGTAATAAAATAATAATTCAAATTATGATGACAATTCTGTCAGAAATAAAATAAAAATCAGTAATTATTCATGATGTTTCATATTTATGTTTTTTTCTTTTGATTTAGTTACAGAAACTTGATGCAATGTTATAATTAAATATAGTAAATATGTAAACAGTTATTAAATGGTAAATGAAGATATTGTGGGTACTGGTGCTAACAGCTATTATATATTCTTTTTTTGAAACTTTTATAAAGAAGAAATTATGTATTATCTCAAAGTGTTTAGTAAAATAAATTCTAGTCTCCCTACACTGACACAGCAATTATAAAATACTGAAAGGAAGAATGTAATATTTTACTTTACAATAAAAACATAACAGACAAGAATAAAGTCTAAAACATAAATCAAATGTTCTTAACATTAATAACCCTATAGAAAATCATAAATATGAATTCCACTTTGTCATTTTGCCAAGTAAACCTTTAGATGGTGGGTCTAAGTTACCATCAAATTAATTTTTTTACTACCTATACACATAAAAATGTTGTTATAATCTCAACGTTATGTCATGCAGTTACAGTTTAACATTTGATAACTATATAAACATGTTTATTTATTACAATTTATTGTCTGTCGTTTCCCAACTGCCCCGGTATTGAACAAAAGGCCTCATAAGCACTGAATATAATTTATTTTCACTCAAAAGTTTTTAGAATTCTTTATATAAAACCAAAAGAAATTTAATCTTATAATATCAACTTTAAAACTTCAACCCACCTTACAGTTCTTCCACCAAAACTTTCTCTTCAGTTTACCAGCTTGTTGTTCAAACTGTGATGCCCCTTGCTGCAATGCATCTGATGAAAATAAAAGTTTTTAGAAAATATGTCTTGGAAACTTCCTAAGTTCTTGAAATCAATCCATAAATTGAAAAAAAAAGCTGTATTCTAATAAACAAAACATTAAACAAGCATTATCTATCTACTTTGGAACATATTTCTAATATTGCTGTGTAAGTTAACTTGTTAATCTTTTAATACTTTCTGTTTGTCTCAACAAAAGGGGTCAGAAAACATAACACAATGTCTGTATAATATGGCTTGTTAATATATTAAGTAAATTTAAGTCTCCCAATAGCAAATCAAAGTGATGAATATTAAATATGACCTTTGATTAATGTCAGTATGCTACCTACCAAATACAAATTTTGTTTGATTTTTTTTTCAGACAAAAAACTTTCTCGGTTGTAATTAAACTGATTCGTAAAACTTTGTGATCTATGATGATGATGATGACAAAACCTTGTCGAAACGTTGTACATTTGCTGTTATGTTAAACTTATATTAAAGTTTTTCTTCATTACCCATTCAAGCCGTCTCCAGCCATTATTAGTCTCAAAGTGGGTTCCTCGTCATCGAATTTGTGATCTAACTTCAGTAAAAATACGTTGACCTACATTTAATACACTATTCCTCCAGTCCACTTTCTTATTTTAACCATAAAAAGCTTCCAAAAAAACAAAAGGCAATAAATACAAATATATTACACATTTGTAATTTTACAGCACTGAAACTGAATACAAAATTTATATAGTCAAATTATGAAATAAACATCTTTGTAACAAAACATTTTGCAAATTAAATAAAATGCTGCAAACAGTTTGGAGTTAAAAAAACAGAAGTGGGGTTGTAACAAAATGGGTGAAACACGGAAACAGAACACATACGTAGTAGTTAAAAGTATCAGTACAAAAAAAGACAAGAGTTTTTACAGAAAGAGTTGGATATTAACATTTATAGTTCCAAGTAATAGCTGAAGTGTTTCCATTTATAATTGTTATATAAAATGAAAAAGTTTGTAAACAAGCACCTTCATAAACACAAGTACACACACAAACTCATGCACATATCCTTCTTGCATTGTGGTCAGAATCTTGGAATTTCTCTATATAATTACCTTAAGGTGCAATAAACGTCCCAAGTTTCTTAACAATGGAAAAAAATAAACACTATTCTCTTACGTTTGGAGCATTCCAATATCATTCATTTTACAAATTGTAAGAACCGAGTTTAAAATATCATCATTCTAAATAATTGTAATATATGAAACTTCAACTTTCTGATACTGGTACCTAACAACTGTAGTACGTGCATTACAAACATTTATTTAAATTTTTGTTTCTAATTGTAAAATGCTAAAAGTATCAATAAAATTTCTTAGTAAATATATCTTACTATGAAATTATTTTTCAACCTGTACATAAAAAAAGCCACAACGAATCCCTCTTAGACAAGCCATAAAAAGAAATTGGTAACTTTGCCTCGTATGCACTTGTTAAATTATAAAACCTACCAGACATTTATTCACTTACTTATCATGCACGGCAGGCCAAAACCACAACACAAGCTAAAACATTATTACCTGCACGATCATCCAATTCAGACAATTTCTGATCTCGTTCCAGGACTTTTTCCACGTTGGTTTTCATGATATCCACAACCTGATTTAGGGGTGGGGTTATTAGAATAGTTAAGAGAATTGAAACAAAGGATTTGATAGACTGGGACAACAAGAGGGTTTATTAATTTTTCACACAAACAAAATCAGTTTTTTTGAATGTGGTTGCAGAACAAAGTCTCCCGTAAAAGTTTTTTTGATTGGAAATTAGATTGTGAGATATGGAAAGGTAATTGACAAGTATAGTCTGGCAAAGAATAATATAGATTATTAAAGATTTCACAGATGTAAAACAGTTAAATATGAAAGAAAATATAAACACTACACTTAAAAGAAAGAAATTACTCAATAATATTTAAAAGCATTGATGATAAACATTATAAATGGATGCGTGGAATGTTTCATATCAATGCACAATATTAGGATGTAGAAAAACAAGATGTGAACGAGTAAACATGTAAAAGCTTAAGTGCAAGACACGAAGACTGAAAAATATGAATGCAAATTGAAAGATGTAAGTCAGTTAAAGTGAGCAAGCTTAAGTTACTGAAAAGAAGAAAAGAGACAAAAATAATTGTTGTGACTGTTTAGAATTTGTGAACATTCTTAAAATATAATGTAAATTTGTGAGATTTATGCACAAAAAACTTTTTGTACTTCCTATCTGAACCACATTCAAAAAGTCTGAATTGTTGTTTATACCACACACTGCAGCTTGATCTACGAGCTTCTCACCTGCACGATCATCCAATTCCGATAGCTTCTGGTCACGTTCCAGTACCTTGTCTATATTCACACGCATTATACCCACCACCTAGGATAGCAATATTACTGAAACTTCAAAATATTCACACCAAATGACTATTAACTGTCTTCTTTACCCTCACACGCATTATACCCACCAACTAGGATAGCAATATTACTGAAACTTCAAAATATTCACACCAAATGACTATTAACTGTCTTCTTTACCCTCTTTTCATATAATTTATGCTGACTGGACCAATATTGACACTCAATACATTTTGAGAGATAATTGAGACATAATTCCAGTTAGAATGGGGTACATATACCTAACTAGCTCGCCAAGGACATGTGATTTCCATTCCCGTAAAGACAAAAGCGGTCATAAGCTTTTAAGGTGACAAATTCCAAGGACTATCATTTAACAGGTACCAAATTTAAATTTACCATGTGCTATATATTCAGTAGGTTGTTCACCTAAACATTAACTATACTTATACTTATTAATCTTTTATGCAATAATTTGTTAAACAAAATTATCTGAAACCTCTTTCCTTAACAAAGGACAATGCATTAAAAGTTAGCTTTTTTGTTTTATGTGTGTTTTCTTCTATTTTTGTTAATTTAAGTTAGTTCACTACTATGTTAATTTCTGACTTTTTAACTTTTATGAAAGATTGTCTTTTCATATTTATTTTACATTTTTTTGTATATTTTTGGTGTGGGTCACAACTGACAACCCTACTGATAATTGTTAACAACACTTTTATGCATGTTATATAAAACTCTGCTAACTTTCTAATAAAACATACACTTTGTTACACATTCATTATCTACAATTATGTTTAATAATCCCAAGAGGCAGGTAAATATTTCAAAACATATATCAACAAATTGAACATTAAAACTAGCTTAGAAAAAAATTAAAACATCATATAAAAATAGTTCTTCAAATGCTGATATTGGCTAAGGAAATATTAAAATAAATTTCTTACTATTTAAGAGCAAACATATTACTTATAAACTATTAATAACAAATTTAAAGTGCACATTTTACAACAATGTCAATGGCTATGAAGAAATATGCATTCCCTGTTATACAAATTGTATACTTTGTTTGCTAAATTATGTCCTTGTTTTAACACAATTTATTATAACTAGGATTGTAACAAATAAACGTGAAGTAAACAGTCTCAAAAAGCATCAAGTATATTTGTACAAACAGTCACATGTTGAAATTTTGTCACATTTCTGCACTTCGAGTGTCTAGTCATGGCGTTCTTATATAACCCTACTTATTAAGATTTCAAAAGCATTATTTTAACACTTAGCAATACATATTTTAATTTATATGTAAAAAATCAATATACACACTTATGATGCGTATGAAATGTTATAAATTTATAATAGTAGCATATAACTCTCAAAAGTATTTTTCAAATGAGATTAAGTTATAAAACAAGTGAAACTATATAAAATGAGAAAATTATCTTTCCATATCGGCAAACAAAAAAAAAGGAAAAAAAGTTGACTTTAAGTACCTCATCAACTTGAGCTTGTGTTTGCTGTACTCTCTTAGATGCTGCTTGGTGTTGGAGGTTAGGTTGTCGAGCTCCTTCCTCTCCTTGGGGCCCAGTTGTTCTACCATCCTGAGACCTAAATTGTATGAAATATCTATTATAATAATACTCAGTTTTTGCCTATCCTGGAAATGCTCATGCACATTACTATCTAAATGCATATGCACGCACACTACATTTCAACAGAAATAAACAAAAGGTGGATGTAAGTATATTTTAGTTGAGATTTTTTTACAACATTTAAAAAAATGTTTTTCAAAAGTATAATGTTGGGTCATAAAATAACATAAGCTTATTTATTGATCATATTAAGTACATTAAAATTTAGCCCTAACTAAAGTAAAGCAAAAAACTCACACAAGTTAGTATTACTTTATCGAATATAGGCCGTATTTAATAAAGGTTTAACTAATGTTAGGCCTAAGACAAGCAAACTTCGAGATTTTGGTGTTTGCAATTAAATTCTTTTGTATTATTCTAGAAATCCTGTATTTGAAGAAGTACTGTCGCAATAAATATATTAATTTGACCATAAATGTTTTGCAGGTCTCTGCAAGTTTATATATAAATATGCATAATTATTTAGGAAAGCTACAAAAATGTTTATAAAACAGATTACATCAAAGGAAGTATAGTGTGAATTTTACACAGCATATCCAAACCTGAGATGAAATATAAAAAATTAATTTCATGGAGAAAAAAAAAACTGCAGCCATAAAACAAACATCCAACACCACAGCATAAATCATGAGGTGGGTAATTATGTAATGTTTCCTGTTTTACTGAGGTACTGGTGGAAGTAAGACTCAAACTATGTTGGTGGTACACCATCTGTCCAAGTTAACCTTAATGTTGTAAGGCAGAGCATCCACACCTGTTCCTTTTTTTCTTCTTTTTTTTGAAGTTGAGGTTAAACTGGATAAACAGACAGTGTACCCCGAACACAGGGAACATTACATAATGACCAACCTTATGATTTGTGCCCTGGTGTTGAATGTTTGTTTCATGCAGCAATTTTTTTCTTTTTGTTTCTATCTCCATAAAATTACATTACATATATAAATACATACATCAGTTTCAGTAAGTCTAAAAAGAACTATCTTCATTTATACTTATTAAATCATTTGTAAACAATGTTTCTGAAATAACAAAAGAAAGGGGATAAAAATTCTTTCAAAATAAGCCAGTGATTGGCAATAAAACTAAAGCTATTATGGTGACAACTGCTGGTGAATCTTATTTTGGAGTACTATCAAACATTATCTAATTGATATTTCTCCAAAGTATGTCAAACATGAGTCAATTATGTGATATAAATATAATTTTATCAATAACAGGCTGTGTGCATCAGATCAGCAACTGAGAACACAAAGTTCAAGTTTGGCTGAAGTAACCATCCCAGATTACTCTTCACACAGAGATAATTACAAATCTACTTGCAAGTTATGGAAAGGGAATTCTGGGATGGAGACTGCATGCCCAGTATTTGACTTGTAGTTTGATTGGTTTATACACAATGATCTGCCAGAAAAAAAAATGGTAGGCTGAGTGGTAATCACCTCGGGCACAAAATATAAGTGATATTTGACCAATGACATGAGGATGAGGTGTTATCAAAATGAATGAAATGTTGATGTAACTGGTTGACAAATCAAAGATTAACAAAGCTTAGTGACTGATGACAATTTGCAATCTCCATAAATACAAACGAAATTTTAGAGACACATTCTTCAAACACTTTTCTAAGAAGTTTGAATAAAATTCTGGCTAATATGAAATGGGGCTCAGAATCCACCAAAGTGCATCTAGCGGTGTTCCAACTTTTTAAATTTTCCCAAGGTAAACCAAATGAGCCCACCCTGTATGAGGGAAAGAAACTTGTTCCCACATCATCCCTCATTCCTGCTTTTTTTCTCAACAATCACAAGGGACTTGGTAGCTGCTTACATTTACCTAAAATATCCCATTATTATTAATATTTAGCCTTATTCAAGGATCTTGAAATTCTTCTCTAATTTTTCATTGTTTCAGACTAGTTGTCAACAGTGCCACTCAGCACTGCTTCAGCAAGAAAGCTCGATAGCGAGTATTCAGTTTCTTTTCTCAATTTTTTTATATCAAGAGTTTTCATTATCTTTAAAAGTGAATGTGTGACATTACTAAAGCAGGCAAATAACACCTCCGGTGTGAAGCAATACCTCTCCAACCTCTCATTTATAGATATTTCTCTTCCCTTATAAAGGCTTCAGATTGTTCAACCAATTACAAACACATTATAAATATTGACGAGTCAGAATATAAAATTTCAACCTCTTATCTTCTTGCTTTATTGAGATACCATTATTTGTTCGACCCACATAACACATTCTTCCCAGCTACTCTCTTTCAAGTAAAGTCTGTTATTTTCTCTGGCATTGCTATTGGACGTTATAGTCAACAGAAAGAAGTATACTCTGAACTAAATAAATCAGATATTGGCTGTTTTATCTTAGTGCACAATAAACCATAGTTTTACACACAAAGATTGATTTGTTTAGACTAAAGATGTTGATCTACACATTAATGGAATTTTTTTTAACATAACATTTTATTCTAATGCCTGATACAGTTTTTGTGTTATAAAATGTACATTTGAAAGCTGTACGAATTACTTTTTGGAAAACCAACAAATAGGCTTACTAAGCCACACACCTGGATTAATGTAGCATGATACAACTTGATAGTTTGTTTACCCTAAGCTCTCTTGCTATGTGACATGCTGCTTTATTACAGCAGTTAGACATAGTTCAGAGAACAATAAAACTAAATGAAAACAGTTGTGAATAGGTGAGAGGCATGAAAACTGTTTGAATAAATACTTTTAATTGTCTGCCACAATCTGCAGTCATTAAAGGGAAAAAATTATTTCATATTTTCCACCTTTTCAATGTACACTGATTATTTCACTACAGTTAGTGTTAGGGTAGAAAAATAAGAGACAAATTATAGTTTTACACACAAAAAAAAATTTGATATTCATTTAGGAAGTTCTAGAGGTTATACAACTAGAATACAAAAACTGTAAGACGAAAAAAGGAATTTTATTCCAAGCATGAAAATCACCTTTCACTCAGACTGATTGAATAAAGGCTTATAAATTCACATACAAATCATTTGTCATACTTGTGATGTTTACTAAATATTTAGCAATTTTCATGATGATACACTAAGTATACTTTCATGATTATATGGTAGTTGCAAGATCATGACTGACCCATGTGCATAGGGTCAAAGTCATTCTGGTGGCTGAACTCTTCTACGATTAAAATGTTGATGAAAATGTAAAACCAAGGTAGACAGGTAGATAAGCTGTAATACAGATGGGATTGGGGGGTGGCAAGAAGAAGCACCTTTTTTTCTGTGGAATATAGAACAACATTCAAAATGATTAATTCAGACTTTTCCTTTTGCTCACCCCTCCCATTTTGGTCCAGAATACCACTCACAAGCTGTAATATCTGATTCACTTGGTACCCAACATCTATTGGTAACCCTGTATTTCCCCTTTTTTTGCTTGTCCTTCCCGAGTTTTGCCTTTTTTCTTCTCATTTTATAGGACAAAATATTCTTCCCAAAGTTTTGATATCTTAAAATTATTCCTATACCTTTTGGACACTTATTCAGAATATGTAACTCTGGTGGAAAAAAATAATAGCTTTTATCAGAGAAAATAATCAAAGAGAAGACTATGATATTCAGTGTATTTTTGAGCACACAATTTCTATGGTAAGCTGTCTAAATCACCTGTTATATAACAAACACAAAAAACAGCTAAAAAATCCATCAAATTCAACTTTCTGCAGAAAGTGGACAAAGAAAAGACTCAAAGAAGAACACCAGTAACAGAACAACTCATAAAGAATACAGCACAAAATGACTGTTTATTTGAAAGTAAATAAATCTGGAACAGTCATGTTAACAAATGTATTTGTATGTAAACTAATTTTCAGAAAACAATAATAAACATTAAAAAATGCAAAATCTCCTAAAAATTTAAAATTGTAGGTTTCAAGATAAATGAGAGAAATTATAAATTTGATTTTTTTGTACAAAAACTACAACTAATTATTAGAAACATGCCAATTCAGACCTTTACCACAAAACTACAAAAAGTGATTTCACAGAAAAGTCCAACAGAGAAGTCTTCACAGTATTTGTCATGAAATATGGAAATAATGTTGACATTAAACACACGAGTTATAGAAATATTATTAATATTATATTTAGTCAGATGATGTATAATATATAATTTCTATCATTTACATATGTAGGTATTATTCAAAATACCAAACACACTTTTCATTAAAAATAACCTTTTTTTAGATACTTATTAAACAGTTGTCATGTGAGAAACAGTAAACCATCAAAAACAAATACTAAAGGACTGGCCATACATTTTATTTTTTTTTAAATATTGGGAAAGGGTTAAGATTACATCACTTTTCTTTACAAAAATCATTAAATGCAGTTTAATATAACCCAAACACGTTTCTAGTTTATAAAAGCAAGCTCTTCAGATTTCACTTGACTTCACATTCAATTATCTTCAATGGTCAAATAATTTGTATACAAAATTTTTTTTTCTTTCTCTAATATCAAGGCTCTGCATAACAGACATATAAATATTATTATTCATTTGCACTATACTGCTACTACACCATTAGTTATTAATACTCCAAGAACAAAAAGCTCATTCCAAACAAAATAACATGACTTTGGATGATAATTTCTTCTATTAACAAAATTATGATGTTTTTTCCACTATTCTGTAGTCTCTACTTTAATTAAAGTTTAATTATCATGAGAATGAATAAAAGTTACCTGTCATTAGTATTAATAAACAAGGAAATATCGGTGCACAGGTTCCCTATAACCTGAAATACTTCAACATAATACAATTTATCTCACTTGTTTTAGCAGTAGTATATCATACAGTTATAACATATATTAAAATTTAAATCACATAGGTTGTCAGTCATCACAAGTACTGATCAGTATCATCATGATTTGAATCAACATCAGTTTCATAACAGTATTAATGTCATATTACTAGTATTACCAGATTTACACAAATATACTGCATCAGTATATTCAATAACTAAGTTATTGCTAATGTTATTACTAAAAGTAAAAATAAGGTCTAGGAGCTTATATAATAAAATCGACAAGTACTCCGATATATATTTTCATTGTGAGATTTTTATAATTTACTAATGTATTTACAAAAAAGGTACTTTTTTAGTTGTCACATTGAACATTTTCATTAGGAAAAATTTGGAGAAATAAAAAAAACTTAAATTAAGCCTAAAGTAAATCATATGCACCGACGCTAAAATTGTTAGTCGTTACTGGCCTTGAGATTTTGCTTATTTTCAAATTCCAAATGTTTCTCGACAATATTAATTTATATAAAAGTAAAGAATGATGGAATAATAAATTTCACACTTAAAATTTATAGTACAAATGGCATTTAAATTTTAATTCTATACTCACATTGTTACAATCTACAACACTTAAAGTTAGGACCAAAATGAAAGGAAGTTGTAACACCTATGTGGAAAATATACAGTGGCCTAAGCGTCGAGCACTGAGTGATGTCATCAACGTTTCCACTTTTACCGAGTTGATTTTCCTCTGCGTTGCTGGATTTCCTCTACAAAGGACAGCACATTTATCCTATATATTAAAAATTTTTATATACTGAATATAGTGACATTAATACCCAATTTTTATGGAAAATTGGAGAATTGAAAATGAAACAAAAATTTTTATTTCCTTACAAATTATTTCATAGATATCAAAATTGTGGCGTTTAACTTAAGTATGTCAAGTTCTATAACAAGATATTCAGGAAGCAAAACAAAGGCAGAATAACATATTTGTTTTTCAGTCAGTAGGCAACACAACCAAAAAGAGTACAACGTCGAATTTAAAATGCAATTACGTTTATTGAACGTTATTAGCTTGGGTGAACTAAATGCTAGAATCAGAATTTATAAAGGGTAGCGAAAGCAGCAGAAACGTGCATTTTCTCAGTTTTGGAAACTTGTAGCTGCTATTTGAGCTTATCAAAATCGAAACAGGACTCCAGTACTCTTTGGAGTTCGTGGTTGTAATTTCTAGTCCATTATTCTTTCCCAGTTCGCCATGTGTTATCTACTAACTGATCACTACACTCTTCTACCAAAATCGGTAATGTTAAGAAAACGTTTCTGAGATTATCATGTTGCAGATTTCTTGCATTCCTGTGCTCAAGCAACTCGATTTGGTTTTAAATGTAATCTTTAAGAATAACAACGCAAATTTTTACTCCCTAGATAACAAACGTAGAAATTACGGTAAGATAATAGAGGCTTGTCAATTTCATCCCTGGGAAGTTTTTTCAGATTCTTCAAATTGGCGATGCTTCAGAAGCTGCAATGTTGATGCATATTTTGTCCAATGGCTCGTAAGCTGAAGTATAATTCTTCACAATATCAAAGAGACCTTTTGCACGAACTTATTCAAGTGTCAAAAAGTTACTGGCAAATCTGACAACTGTATGTTCCATGTTTCTTTCACTTTGCGAAGGGGTAAGGCTTCTGGCTAAAACAAAGTGTTGAACTGACGAGAAGACGAAAGACGGGAAACTTTTGAAACGTCGTCCTCTACACTTGTGTTTTTACAACAGATAGTTGCTATCCATTCCAGTTTACCCTTCATGAATACTCTGCCTAAATAATCTATCAAAGAAAAGTGTTGAATTCATCCGCACAATCAAGGGAATATTCAAGAAAAACGAGATTTCGCATTGTCAGGGCGTTTTAAGCTTTTTTTAAAGATATTTTTATTTGTATATGTTGGATCTTCAACCAGCATGTCTACAAAGTACAATGACAAAGCATTAAGTTGTTCCAGCAACCCACGAACACTGTTTTGCAATGACAGCCAATGAGTTGGGGCTCATGAAAGAATGTAATGTTTTAGTGAATACTGGAAAAGCTTCCAACTGTTTGTTTGTTTGAATTTATG
>NW_013666641.1:317728-321415 GCF_000517525.1 Limulus polyphemus | reverse complement strand
TAAAACGGACGACTGGCAGACATACCACTGTGCTACTGGTGGGCACTTCCAACTAAAACGGACGACTGGCAGACATACCACTGTGCTGCTGGTGGGCACTTCCAACTGAAACGGACGACTGGCAGACATACCACTGTGCTACTGCACTTCCAACTGAAACGGACGACTGGCAGACATACTACTGTGCTACTGGGGGGCACTTCGAACTGAAACGGACGACTGGCAGACATACCACTGTGCTACTGGTGGGCACTTCCAACTGAAACGGACGACTGGCAGACATACTACTGTGCTACTGGGGGCACTTCCAACTAAAACGGACGACTGGCAGACATACCACTGTGCTACTGGGGGGCACTTCCAACTGAAACGGACGACTGCTGCGTCGGCTAAAGTGAGAATACACATTTCGTACCAAGTTTAATATTTTATGCAACACGTGACATGCTTTTGAAGGGCACAAATGTATAAAGTAGCAAAAGCGCTTGATAGTTACTAGCCTCAAAATCATAGGCTTCAGCTTAGTTACAATGGAATTGTATTCATTATGATTTAAGACGTCCAGGAAGAAATAGACATAAATTAAAAAGAAGAGCAGGAAGGTTTAAAAGAAAGAAATGTAAGACTTAAAGAAGAATTAAAATCAAAAATAAATATGATTGACGACAAGGTCTAAGAAGCAATTGGATATGTACGTAGAGATTATAATGACAAAATCAAATAAAGACAAAAGAACTACAAAACAAAGTTGTGAACAAAAATAGAATTGACGATGTGCAGAAAGATTATAACAGCAAATTAACGAGATAGAAAAGGACATCAAATAAGTAAAAAGGGAATTAAAAAATAACTTTAATGCCAGGATAAAACATTTGGAAACTAAACTGGCAAATGCGGGGACCCAACCAATCACACACCTTTGTCCACATCTGTTCAAGATTTTCAACCTCAAACACCATTAACTGTGAAATATGAAATAGAAGAAGCCATTTTGTCTAAGTCTGTTCCGTCTACTGCTGTTCTACCTATAAGTACAAGATCTTCTGACCTTTTTTTGTACTTCTCTAGCTAATTCAATAACTCACCAAGTTCCAGAACAACACCATCCAATCAAGAATCCAACATACTGTGATGGGAAGGTGTTACTGGTGGCTTACCAGGCTCAGTTCGAAATAATTGCCAAAGCGAATAACAACCTATTTATCTTGCTTCCAACTGAGACCTATAACAACTATCAACTATTTGAGGTTGCCTTAGCGAACATGGTTGGAGTGAAACACCTAATAGAAGTCCCCAAAACAAACTTCGAAAGCAGAGTATGGAGGAAAGAAAATAGCTTAACAGAACTTAAGTAAGACATGGAAAGGCTTGCATAGTTATATTACCCGGATACCACACGTAATATGATGGAACATCATTGGCACGTGATGATAAAATAAATCTCATTACGATGAGGATATGTGAACTTAACTAAAGCAAATTAAGTGAACATCTTTAAAGAAATACTCTTACCGATTGGCGTTGCAACTTGAAACCACTAATGTTGTAGATAAACAGCTAAATGCACCATCTATAAATATATGAATTTATCAGATAAAATATCTCAAAACAAATATTTAGCATTCAAACAGGTTATTTTTTATTTTACCATTGTTGTTGTTGTTTTTTATTTTTCAGTTTACTGCTATTAATTCAGTACTGCTGTATTATATTTACACGATACTTTAGTTTGTTTCGTTTTTGCTTCAGAGGTCCAAAATCTTCCCCTGGAAAAACACTAGTTGCTTTTGTGACTAAAATAACCTTGAATTGTAAACACTATATAAAATTTACAACAATGATCAAGACTCTTGAAAGGTACAATGTGTTATAAAATTGAATGTGTTTATTGAAGATAAATAAATACTAGACTCCCGTAGAATTTCTTTTTTCAACACGTTATTTAAGCATTAAAAATTCCCCTTTTCGGGAAGCACTCATAGTAGAAAGAACAATAATATTTTATCTCTCTATGAATTTGAAATAAGTATGTTGTTATAAAAGTCAGTTCAATATATTCTAGCACTCGAGTCTGTGTACGCAAAGTCACATTAAGCCGTCTGCTGTATCTACCGAAAGGAAGCGAACACCTGATTTTAAAATTGGGAATTCGAAGACTTACCGCTGTCCCACCGTGGGACTTCAACATTCGAAGACATTTTAACTAAATATATCTCACGTCACTTGAAATACCGTGAGGTTTAGTCGTCATTTTCAGTTTTAAAATGTTTCGTTATTGTAACAAATTAAAACAAAAGGAAGGAAACATACTAATAAATATTCAGAACTTATATTATACAAAGGCCATATTTTCTGTCTTTCAATAAAAACATACCCTAGTAATTAATTGGAAATCTTAAATAATAACCTTACATTTCCTTTTTATGAAATGTTTGCCTTATACTAAAGTGTGACATTAAATACAAAGCCTGGTTGTTTGTTTTGAAGTTCGTACAAAGCTAGCCGCCTCTAATTTAGCAAGCCCGGCATGGCCAGGTGGTTAGGGCGCTCGACTCGCAATCTGTGGGTCGCGGGTTCGAATCCCCATCACACCAAACATGCTCGCCCTTTCAGCCGTGGGGGCGTTATAAGTGTTGGCGGTGGGTGGTGATGACTAGCTGCCTTCCTTCTAGTTTTACACTGCTAAATTAAGGACGGCTAGCGCAGATAGCCTTCGTGTAGCTTTGCGCGAAATTCAAAACAAACAAACTCTAATTTAGCAGTGAGAGACTGAAGGCAGCCAGTCATCACCACTCACTTTCACCAACAAATATGGGAATTGACCGTCACATTATAACGCTCCCTCATGTGAAAAGACGAGTATATTTGGTGGAACGGGGATACGAACCCGCAGATTGCGAGTCGAGCGCCCTAACCACATGGCCAAGACTGTAAATGCTTTTCATATCTTAAAACAATAATATGCCTTCTCAACCGACCAACAAATCATGTAATATGCTACTAAGAAACTTACAAATGATGAAACTAATTAGTTCGTACGAGCTTCTATATTGTCAATATTTTCTTAAGCATATTTCAAACACAGGGAATGATATAATAATAACTTTCTACTCTATGTCCTACAGGCGTCTGATATCCACATAACCGTGATTGTATCATTTTCCCCGAAACTAACCTCAAAAGTTGCCGTTTGATTTTTTCAATCATTATTAGAAACCAACAAAAAATATGTAAACTAGGCATAAATGTGTTAATGTACATGTCAGATATTCTTAAGTCGGTTAATTACTGTGTGTAAGGTTAAACTGTAAGTAAAACATAAACGTCTTGGACATTATAATGTTTTCTGTCTTTTCGTACATTTCTTAAGCCAATATTTATTAAACACGCAGCAGTGAACAATAGAGCGTACGCATAAGCCACGAACATTCAACTATATATATATATATATGATAATTTTAGATATTTAAAGCAAGTATATTTATTTGTTAAATATAAAGCTACATGATGCTGTGCCCACAGACGGGATGGGTCCCCGAATTTTAGCGTTAAAAGCCGTTAATCTTACTGCTAAACCGCTGGAGACGTACAGTTAATAAAGTATAAATGGTTTAGACATACTAAAACATTGAATACAGACAAAAGTACCCGTGACGCTGGTAACACGTCATGATATTCTAGAAGGAT
>NW_013666641.1:266946-316880 GCF_000517525.1 Limulus polyphemus | reverse complement strand
AAAATTTTAAATCGAATGTTTGTCATAACTGTAAAATTTTAAATCTAATGTTTGTCATAACTGTAAAATTTTAAATCTAATGTTTGTCCTAACTGTAAAATTTTAAATCGAATGTTTGTCATAACTGTAAAATTTTAAATCTAATGTTTGTCATAACTGTAAAATTTTAAATCTAATGTTTGTCCTAACTGTAAAATTTTAAATCTAATGTTTGTCCTAACTATAAATTTTAAATCTAATGTTTGTCCTTACTGTAAAATTTCAAATCGAATGTTTGTCCTAACTGTAAAATTTTAATCGAATGTTTGTCATAACTGTAAAATTTTAAATCTAATGTTTGTCCTAACTGTAAAATTTTAAATTTAATGTTTGTCCTAACTACAAAATTTTAAATCGAATGTTTGTCATAACTATAAAATTTTAAATCGAATGTTTTTCCTTACTGTAAAATTTCAACTCTAATTTTAGTCTTCGTTATAGCATTTTTCAGTCTCTTTTTTTTTTCCTCTTTGTAATGGAACAAAGTCTAGTTTTTGTTCTAACAGTAACAATTCAGAGTCCATCATCAGACGTCATTGTAATGAGTTTTAATGTAATAATACAGAATATGATTCCTCACTGTAATGATAAAAAATCTAATACTTCATTGCACGTAATGATACAGAATCTTTGGCATTTTCCCTTACTTCAACAGTACAAGTTTAAGTTGGGACATCGGTGTTAAAATACAGTATGTTTAGTCTTATCCGTTTCATTGCAATGTTTACTTTAAACCTTCACCTAAAATACAAAGTCTAGTTTTGATCTTTTCCGTTTCAATACAATGGTTAGTTTAAGTCCTTAATGTAATGATAGAAAATCGGATTTTGGTTCTTTCTAATGTCAGGATGTTTAGTTATGGCTGTAATGACACAGCGTCTAACGTTGGATCTCAGTCTGTGATGTAAATAACTGCACATACAAGTTACTTATTTGTCAATGATGTTTAAGTATTCAAACATAATTATTTTCGATGACATAAATAGATACACGTTTACAGTTTTTTTTGTTTTGTTTTTTACGTTTTGATAAATAACGTAGTTATATTTGATTTACTTATGTTGCATGGTTAATATACACAAGTCTGTGGGAACATAATGTATTTAAACTTTTCCCATTGCCTATATACAGCAGTTTCAATTAAAGTCAATTATTTTTTGTCTTAAATCTGCTTTGAAACATTTCTGAATGATATTCACTCTTGATCTAACTTTGGGAGAATCAACTCAAATGTCACGTGTAGATTATAGGCAGTTAGTAATCTCACAATTACCCTAAGTAGAAACATGTATTGTTATTGTGTTTTTATTGTATTTTTGAAAAAAAGTAGGTACACCCATTCATAATTTTGAACTATTGACCATAGGGAATGCAGCCAGTTAACAGCATCCTATTACCCACCTTAAGGTATAAAGTGTCATTCTTATAATGCACCTACAGTTTAAAGTGGATAAATATTTTACGATATCACACTGATTCGAACCAGGATTGCCAGCTCTGAAACCCTGAGCTTTACCACAGAGCTAAAGTTCCAAGTTTTGCTTTACCTGTTCCTCGAAATTAAACCTGTTTTGTTAGAAACCAGCATAAGTTACACAAATAAAACAACAAGGAATGTGTAATTTATAACAGTCATGAGAAACGAAAAAATTATCGGATGATGTAATTTCTTAAATATATTAATAGTTTTATTTCTTTTTTAATCGCATGATTCTTGAAAGTTGTTTTATTTTATTTTTCCTGGAATAGAAAGTAAAAATGCTTTTCATAATTATAATAATTTAGAATTAGACTATTTCTTTCTTATGGTTTTAGTGGCCACTACAGAAAACAACTAAATGAGATTTGGCTAGGTTTAGTGACTTATCTTAAAAGTGGTATTTGTAACTACCGATCAGGTCATACGTTACCCCTTGATTATTTTCGTTTTCTCTTTCGTTGTATATAAATCTTTGAGAATAGAGCAAGAGTTCCAAGCCTGGTTTGTGATGCATCGTGACTTATAGCTAGTATATGATGTCATTTGATGAATTAATCCTTCTGTAAACCTTACCTTTGGAAAAGTGCCGCACACTAAAGATTTATAAATTAGTCGCATATATTGCTAAATGCATGCAGCCGTACAACCATTAAACTGCGTAATTACAAAAAAAGAAATAAATAAAGACACAATAAATTAGATACCATGAAGTAGCTTCGCAAACTCACAAGGAAAATTTCTTTAATGTGTTACAATTTAACTTGTTACATGTAGTACAGGATATTAACCCAATTTCTCTAAAAACACGTAAAAGTTTCACGCACATACAGAATACCTAATATCTTTCTAAACTTATAGTTCATTCCTTTGTGGTAACCTACTTTTTGTAGGACCAGCCCATGATCGAATTCAGGCGTTAAGTGAGAGTTATACAACTTTACTATAAGAATCATGCCTCAAACTACGTCTACTAAGGAATGAATTAACAACATTAATTTACATATTATGAATAAGACTTAATGTTTTTATTACGAGTATTTTTATAACAGCAATTATTTCGAAACAGATCGTAGCTTAATAGCCAAAGTCTTTAATAACCATTGTTTAAGTGAAACCCAGACTTCGTTTTCTTGCTTTGACCCACATTTGGTTAAAGTATTGACCACGCCTCCTTTCTTTGACTCGGTGAAGGCAGCTTGGATGAAACATTGATATGTTTTAAAAAATTCACTTTTAACATTGAGCTCTTCAACTCTACAAATATTTACATTTATTGAAAAAAAAAAAGATGCCAAACTACATGTGGTTATTTACATAACGGTTTTTGAGTCAATGTTCCGCGTTCAGATGTTTTTTAAATTAAAATCATTGTATGTTCAATGTACAACATTACAAAACGAAAGATGAAATGTATGGAAGTAACATTTAAACATTCGTTGCCAAACGTCAACCTAATTCGTAAAATATCCCATATGAAACGCGGACATGAGTTAGTGATGATTTAAATTGTAGGTAGGACTTACATGCGGCGTCTCCATATCTGAGGTTCAAGATTTATACAAATTAAGATTCGAAGAATGAAAGTAGATCAAGCTACAAGTTCTAGAAGGAAAAATAAATCTAGGACAAAACAAAAATTGCGCGCTTTTGTGTAAGTGACTCAAGTAATAACCCGAAGGCATCACTGAGTTCATAGAATGTAGAACGTAATCAACATACCAACCCACTAGAACAGACAAGCTCATCTACTTGCTTATGAAAGTTGTCTTCAAAATTCGCACTAGCTCAAATGATAAAGTTTACAACGTTTATTTCACAGAAAGCTTGTTCTGCAAGTTATTTATATTTTGTAAATTATTATTTACACTAAGGCTTTCGTAGTATTAGGGCAAATCGAGCTATACGAGATTCCACTTTCAACCTTGAGTTTGTTTGTTTACTTGTACGATTTCGTGCAAAGCTACTCGAGGGCTATCTGCATTAGCCGTCCCTAACTTAGATGTGATAGACTAGAGAGACAGCAGCTGGTCAACACCACTCTTGTGCTACTCTTTTACCAACGAAAAGTGGGATTGACCGTCACATTTAGCGCTCCTATGGCTGAAAGGGCGACTATGTTCGGTTACGGGATTCGAACCCGCAATCTGCAGATTGTGAGTCGAGTAACCTAACCAGACCATGCCAGGCTTTTCAATGCTGAGTGACGTAGCTCTAAATATATTTACATTCATGAATACGCTAAATACAAATAAGTTAGGAATTACGAACGGTGAATATGTAGTTATTTGGACGCTTTTAATGATAATATTTTAACATATGCGTTACTACCATATTTACTCTCTAAAGGAAAAGAAACCGACACAAAACTATTGGAAATAGCATAAAAAATACAGATCTAAAAATTATAGTCTTGTAGTGCAGTGGTTTTCAAGACTGGGATGCAGGGGCGGAACGTATCCTACTGCAACAGTTACTGTAATGAATAAAGCGACTACACTAAAACCAATACAGCCAGCACTCACATTTCCGAACACAAAAACATTGGGGATGCAGAGGGGAAGGAGTCTGCCATCTAAAGAATTTGAGAATCACTGTTATTGCCTATAACGTCTAGGCTGGGAAGCCTTACTTATTGATTGATAGTGATAATACACCACATTAAGTCTGATAATCATTTGAATCACATCGTTCAATCTTATTGTCACATCATAAAACTACCTATTAAAAACTATCGTGATTTAAAAAATAACCGAAATCTTTTTGCATTCCTTAGTAGAAGCTCTAGAATAAAATATTACACTTTCAAACAAGTAATATATTTCTTCTGAATAAAAGTATTTTGAAGTAAAAAATCGTCCTAGAAGTTAAGGGTTAAAAATAAAATATTCAGTTTCACTTTTGTCACTAGAACACTTTCTTGTAAGCAGTTCAAAATTGTTTTGGCTAGAAACTTGACTTTACAGCCCGCATTTAGTATCTTGAAGTACAAAATTCATTCAGTACTAAATAGTCTCTTGATTGTAGGGATTCGGCTTTGCGGCCCCAATTTAATATCTCATGTCAAAATTCGATCAGTACTAAATATAGTCTTCTGATATAACCGGGCAACAAAAAAAAAAAAATGTGTCTCTGATTCTAGAAAAAAAAATTCAACTGAGTAATTTGACGATGTTGATTCTAAAAATCATGTTGAAAATTACTGATCACCTCTAGTTTTCGAGTTATGATAGATTTGTTTAAAATATTCTTATGTATCATGAAAATAACAACTTTTCTTTAATAATTTTATTTATTCATTGAAAATTGCATTTAAGAATGTTCAAAAACAACACATAATAGCAATACCATTTTACTGAAAATACATTCAGGCTATGTTCAAAACTTTTATCATGATATTATTTTTTTGTTACAAACTATCTGCTTGACTTGTTGCACTTATTTTATGTGTTCTCAGTTTCACGCTGTAAGAGCCAACAGTAATCTTCCGTCATCGCAGGATTCCATTGTCCTTGATATCACTGTTCCATTGAACAAATATTTTGATGGAAGTGCTCACCATGCTCATTGCTCACTGCACCTAGATCATTTGGAAAGAAGTCTGAATTGGAGTGTAAGAAGTAAATCATTATTATCATCCTAGACCCCATTTTCCTGTAGTTCTTGAGCATATCATTAATTATCACAGCATTGTTTTCATCTGTGTGATTTCCTAAGAAATATTTTACAATCAGTTTGAATGATTTCCAAGCAGAATTCTTTCTGATTGAGTACTGTTTCAAAATCATCATCCATCAACACTTTCCGAATCTGTGGCCCAACAAAGATACCTTCTTTCATTTTAGATTCACCGATTTTTGGAAACTTGTCAGACAAATATCAGAAACCATTACCATATTTATTCATTCCCTTTACAAAATTCTTCATAAATCTCAGTTTAATAGGAAGTGGGGCAAAAACACATTTTGAAGATTTACTAAAAGTTGATATTCGATATTCTGTTCCCGGGTATGTAATTCTCTCTCACTGGCCATTTCTTCTTTTTTGAAATGATTTTTATCATATTGGCTATCCCAGAAACAAAAAAGCAACAATGTTTGGTATACCCACTCTGCAGGCCTATCCGGAGTGCAACAACTTTTAGGTCACCACATATGTTCCACCTATGGTGATCCTGTTTGATGGCATCAAGTATAATCTGCATACTTTGATAAGTTTCTTTCATGTTCACAGTATGAGCAACAGGAATCAATGGCTTAGTTTTCCCATTGTGAAAAACTACAGCTTTCAGACTAACTTTAGATGAGTTGATAAAAAGTCTCTATTCTCGAAGATGATGTTTAGTACCTAATTCTTCCATTAGTGCATCAACATTTGTACAGAAACAAAAGGTATCTTTCATGCTATAATGAGAAGCAAGACTCTGATGACAACTTCGATAAATTAAAACTCTTTTTCCTGAAGCTTAGAAATTCCATTGCTGTAAACGAGAGCCAGGATGTTCCCTATATGCTTTGATGGAGACAAGTCACGAATCAGATCATTTAACTCTTGTATGATCAGATGAGGCAGTTTATGTTGACGTGCCATAGGATATGAAGATGATTCATTCTTCTTTACAGGATAACTTTTATGTTTCCCAATTCGCTGGTGGATGTGGCATTGGAAAACCATCCCCATGAGGTATTGGTTTCATTGCAGATGCAATTTCTGGATATATTATATATTGTTTAGTTTTGCCTCAATATCCAGAAACATTAGTCATGTAAAAATAACAGTCAGTTAGATGACCTTTGGGCTCATTCCATATCATGGGAACAACAAATGGAATACTTTCGCTCTTCTTATTCAGTCTTTGTGTCAAGCCAGATGTGCAAACTGTACAACACACATGTGGAGCCCACTGTTTTTCTTGGACACCAATTTTAGACCAAAAATAGTGGTAATAGGCTACCTTTATAATGTTTTTCCTTCATGAACCTGTAATATATTTTCCACAAATGTAGCAGAAACTGTTTGGGTGATTTTTTCAATTTAGGACTTTACATGAACTGGAGGCAACTAGCAAATGATTTTCTAAAATATTTAAAATAATTTATTTTACAAAACTAGTGTTTAAAAGATTTTAAAAAACAAAGTTTTTGCAGAATTTGATTATATCATGGATATTATGTGAAGAAGAGGATCAGACTTTGTTTTGACTGTTTGCTGAGCAAGGCGAAGTGACCAATTGAGTGAGTGAGAAAGAGACGTTTGACTCCGCCCCTTTTATGCTCAGTCTAGAGACTTCTCGAATATTATAGTAAACTGAGGATGTGAGGGTTTCGTGATTCCCGAGCACAGCAAGTGAGCGTGGGAATGAAGCATAAGTGTTGCAGTTCGCTACAAGTATATCGACAACAAATAACATATATGAACAATATACTTGGAGTTTTACACCAATACAACACAATCAATGTTTGAAGTTATCAAAAATGTATGTCTTTTACCTATTAAACTGTCCAAATAAACTTAATTTCACAGCATAGATCTATTGTACTGAGTTGATTGCATGGTATTTCACAAAGTGCAGATAAAATATTGAGATGTCATAATAACTCAAAATCTAGAGATTGTGGACAAATTCTGATTACATTTTTGAAATCAGCACCATCAAATTACCACGAGTCACTCGACTTTTCTCCAGTAGGAATTTTTTTGTTGTCCAGCGTATTCTAAGTTCAGTTTCCTGTAGTTGTAAATTCATTCTCATGAAGCCTACTAACAGTTTTTCTCCTTAATACCAATTATATTCTATTTGAGCAAAGATTAAAAGCTTTTAAACAAACAAAACAACAACATATATTTACAGTACAAATCATGATCGTGAGGAGAAGCTTACAGACGGGTATCAAAACTGTTGAAACGATGCTAATTTCTTTCACATTTTCACCGTTCATATTTCCAGAAAATTGAAGCAGAATAAAAATTAAACCCCTTTCTTCAGAATAGAAGTACAGTAATGAAAGCTGTTTAAAACTAGTTTCGACAAGTGTTCCAGTTTTAAATACCAGGCTCTACATAACAGTAGTGGCAAGTGTAATGACTGCTTTAAACTGTTGAAACGCCTTTAGACACCAAGCAACACGTGCTATATAATCAAATTTCTAAGTAATCCTATGTAAAAAATATAAGCATAACAAATTGATACGAGTAGTTGATCAATTATATTTCTGCAATCCTTTTAATAGTATTCAACATTTTTAAATATAATTTGAATAATAATGATATCATTTTTATTGCCCCACCCCTCCCACAGTGGCTCAGCTGTGAGTTTGAAGGCTTATAACGCTAAAACCCAGGTTCTTATATCCGTGGTAAATGTAACATAGAAAACCTATTGTGTAGCTTTTTGTCAACAAATTATTTTTATTTGGCCAGTTACTGAGAGTTAATACTGAAATATTTCATGACTACTCAAAAGGGCATTTGAAATAAAGATTTTGCGTGTTACAAACTCCTAAAGAGCCTCATCCTTGGGTAAAATGTTTCGTAAGTAGAGGACTACAACAATCAAATTCAAAGTGTACCTTAAATGATGTTAAGAATCTGTCTTAATTCAACCAAGAATTAAAAACAAAATGTTATGTTGTTTCATTGTACTCTTTGACCTAACAATAATATTGTATGAACCATTATCTAACTGATTTCATGATGTTAGAAAAACACATAGGTTCAAGTTTGCCCCTGAAGAAGAAAGGTCCACCTTTCGAAAGCCCTCGTGTTATAGGGGTTTTATTCATTTCTATCTAACTATCATCCATTACTAACTACATAGGCCCGGCATGGCCAAGTGGTTAGGGCGCTCGACTCGCAATCTGAGGGTCGCGGGTTCGAATCCCCGTCCCGCTAAACATGCTCGCCCCGTGGGGGCGTTATAATGTGACGATCAATCCCACTATAGATAGCCCTCGTGTAGCTTTGAGCGAAATTCAAAACAAACAAACAAACTAACTACATAATAGTATATACAAAAACCGTAAAACAAATCAATCCAGGGTAACAAACCATTCAAAATAATTGTTGTTCTAAAGCTAATAATATTTAAGTCTTTAATCAGTAATATACCAACCACTAAGTGTGTTGAGTAGAATTTCAGTTATCGAAATCGTAAAATTTTACATACACATATAAAACAAACAGAAAATGTTCTGTCAGAAGTTTTAGTCACTACATTAATTCGGGTTTACAAAGGATGAATCGCAGATTATATGAACGATTTGAATATGCCAATATCATGGTATGATATTAAGCATATATTTTGGTTTACAACAAATTATAGATCATTCAACATGGAATACCATTAAACAGTATTAAACAGTATAAGTCTCCTTCCTACAGGAAAAATAGTAAAATACAAATACAAATACATAGTAAAGTAATCCAAGAAAAACATTTTAAAGTTAGTTCTTTATTGCAATAATAGCATGATATGTAACATTATATGAAAAGTACGTGATATACACACATTAATAACACAAGTTACATAAATGTTGTACAAGGAGATATACGTATATATAAAACAATAAATGAGGAACAAGGTTACTCGCCTGGCTTACCAATACCTAAAGAACATGGCTAGTTTTACACCTGACCTGAGGAACGTGGTGCCTAATCTGACCTCACATAAAATCAGTCCAATTTACAATCCTAGATGGCTTCTCTTACGTTTCGTACACCATTTATTGAACTTACTAACACATAATCTAATCAAAGCATTTTTTCATTAAGATTCATAGTGCCATGTTAATGGTTCAAACAGCACTCTACTAACAGTATGTTAACTTGACAAGTGTATTTACATATAATGCAGAGCCACGTGCACTTTTCAGGCATATATGAGGTCAATCATCACATGAATGAGTGGAATAATTCAATAAGTTAACTTCTATGAACTTAAGAAATTATAAACATAAATTTTCAAATTGCGATTCTTTCCTACATTCGAAACCACACCCTATACCAATCATGAGCAACGCTCTAATCCGAAATGGATGCCTATGGTTGTGAAAGAGAAACCTCTAAGTCAAAAAACCATTGTGATGAAACGTGGAATATATATCCCCTGGTACAGTTAACAAAATAATAAACAGTGATTTTAAGTTTATGAAGGCTCATAAGCAGCCTACAAGCTTCCAGCCTCGTATCAAAATAGACGGAAAAGATGGCTGAAGAAACTGGAATCACAGCAATCCCGTTCCAGTCAAGTCCACGAAACAGCTCAATCACAGTAGTCTTGAAACCCAATGTCCACGTATCGTGCAGTAAGTGAACATTCGTAATCTTAACTTGACCTCGCCGTCCTGCACAGTAGCTTGTTTTAAATGAAAAAGCAGTGTTAGGCAATAGTGCTTAACCATACCCTCAAAATGAATGTGATCGACACTGGAGAAAGCAGTTTTAAAGTACTGTTACGGCAGCGGTAGTCACGTGACGCTGTTAACACGTCATGATATTCTAGAAGGATCGGGGAACATCACGAATAATCCAGTATGTGCTAGGCGCCCTCTATTCCTATATATATGTGCTCAGGATAACGTGAGACAAATTAATCAGAATTAAATTGCAAACAGGCAGAGATAAAGACGGACAATTGAGTCAAGCGCGGTGGTGACTGTAAGGAGTGCGTGAATCATTGTGAATTATAGCGTTAATTTCCCGGTATAAATTCTTCCCGAGGAACTTCAGAGATACAAGTCCTTTCTTTAAAAAACTAGTTTATTCTTTCTCAGTTCAACTTTGCAATACACTTAGTTTCCACAGTCACTTTAAACACAGAAACGAACACAGAGGTGTAACACTACTTATACCGCCCACTGCAAAAATTAATTTTTGAACATTTTAGTCATGCTAAAAGCCGCTCAACAATAACATACGGTAAATATACGTTTTTATTTTTTAGGTTATGTCATATTTTGACATGTGAATGATAGTGTGATTAATTCCTAACAATTTAGTGTAGAATATCGTGCTTGTGAAATAACATTTAGCATCAACATCATTCATCCCTGTTCTACTGTCATTTCAAAAATGAGTGTTGAGCTTTGCCTGCTCGGACAAACACCGCGGTTCGCAATATATATATATATATAATTACAAAATTTTATCTCCTTTTGCACGTTTCTCAAGCCAACATGTGACGATAACCAACAGAGAGCGTAAAACACTCATATCCAAATGTATGCATGGTAACTATATTTTAAATTTTACACCTTATCATAATTGACAAACCATGTAATCGTGCTTATAAAAGTCCTTAACATAATTGTTATTGAAGTGTTTAAGTACACAATTTTTTTATACTTACACTGATTTATATACTGCCCTCAGTTAGGTATATTATGGTTAAACTATAATCATGTACTTATATATTATTTTTAATAAATGTAATGTTGCCTGGTTGCCAATTATTAATAATACTGGATAGGAACGATGTTATTTTACCATATAACTGTCATATTAAGGTTTAGACCAACACAAAACCGTTTAAAACCAAATACAACTGTCGTGTATATCCAATCCTTACTGAAGATTCCACACAAATATAAAATATTATTTGTTAACTTGTTAACCTTAATTCTTGCCAGATTAATTAATCCTGTGGTGGATTTGGTGTGAATTTCGCTCAAAGCCGTTTCCTAATTTAGCAGTGAAATAGAAGGCAGCTAGTCATCACCACCCACCGCCAACTGCTCTTGGGCTACCCTTTTATCAACGAATAGTGGGATTGATCGCCACATTTTAACGCCCCCACGGCTGAAAGGGCGACCATGTTTAGTGGGACGAAAATTCGAGCCCGCGACCATCAGATTGCGAGGTCAAGCGTTCTAATCACCTAGTCATGCCGGGCACCTGAGGTGGAAATGGTTGAAATAACCCTTATTGATAGTTCAAGATGTTAATACAATTTAATTTTAAAACTGCACGACACGAATTTCAGTAACACTCAACAAAACACAATGTCCGAATTATTCCATTGAAACGGCTAATCTGCCTGATATACCGCTTAATTATTGGAAATTATACGAGTGTTATAAGCCTTGGAAAAATTCTCCCCTCTTTTTTTTAGGGTGGGGGTGGGAATGAAAGATCCTGAAGACAAGTAAGACAAAAAAACTTAGTACCCAGCTAGTTTTGAGAATCTTATTTAGCACCTAGTCTAATTCATTATGTTTCCTGCGTTTTCCCCTTAGTGAGTGGGAATTTCCCAAAAGTAACAATCCCTTATTAAATGGAAACTTTCAAAGAAGTAACAGCCCCTCGTTGGGTAACAAGCCTTTGCTGAATAGAACCTCCAACAGGAAACAAACCCTTGCTGTCTGGGAACTTCCAACAACTAGCAATCACCTGTTGAGTGGAAACTTCAAATAAGAAGCAAACCACGTGTTTTACAGCATTGCATATATAACCTTTGTGAAGGCTTCTGGGAAATATTAACGCAATTCGTAACCTTACTATGGTAAACCATGTTCTTATGAAGCCCCATAAAAAATCCATAGATGTAATGCCCAGAGATCGTGAGTGTCAGTTAATCCGGCCTCTTGCCCATTCCGCAGTTTGAGGAATGTTTCATCAAGTGTGTGGCAGACGTTAAGGCTCTGGATTACCGTCCTGCTGGAATATCATTTTAATAACATCCATCGGGACTGTAAAGACACTTTAAATATTAATTATTCTTGCACGTGAAACAAACCGCGTATCTTTGTGCTAAACGGTTTTCTTGGTAGGATTTTTCAAAAGTATCTTCAGAATTCTTTGACAACACGTTCAAAACTTGTTAAAAGGCATCTTAGTGCGAAAAAACAAGAGGGAATCCTCAATAGCCGTGGCACTTGAAATTCTTTTAGGCAGGATTAGAGTAAATTAATATATGATACCCTTTTTTTTTATTAGCTATATTTTTGCGCGCCAGAAATACCAAGCGTGGGGCGCGCGTATACCCGATTCGATTTTATTGCTCATTAGGATCTCTACCAATCTTCCCTCAAGTTCAAATTCTTTTAGGCAGGATTAGAGTAAATTAATCTATGAGACCTTGGGCGTAGTCAAATATATCAATTCAAAGGGTTTGGCCTCCTGAATCCAAAATTGTAATTAGATCTCAAATCGGTCAAAAGATAACAGAGCTATGAGCTGAAAGTTTCTACTTAAAAAAAAAAACTCAGAGCCATTCTATAAGCCGTTATGCCTTGACTAAAAACGGTTATTACGATAGGTTACGTGTGCCCATTAAAAAAAAAAAATAGGCCAATCAAATTTTATAAATTATCTTTTCCATTTGTCACTAAGCGCAAAGCTGAGCAATGGCCTATCCGTGCTGTTACCACAACAGGGATCGAACGCCGCTTTTTGGTATTACAAAACCTGTAACCTATATTATCCCTAAAATAAAACATAACGTAAATTTTCTTTAAATTCAATTGGTCAATACCTTTTTTTATGAATGACGGAAATACTTTTTCTTCTATAGCAAGTCATATAATTACCGGTAAAATACATACATATTTATATAATGAAATTCCTGATACTAACAGAGCTTTCGGAAATACTGTCCTGAATATATCATAATGTGAATATTTTCTTCAGTTACAAGCACTTTCACATCTTTGTGGTTTTGTATATATATATATATCGGTATACTTCAGTTACTCGGCTGTTTGGGAATTAAACAGGTGTACCAAAGAACAAGCAGTCTTCTCAGGTTTAATCTCTGGGACCTTTGTGTTTCTTTTTCCTCTTTTATCACAAAGATAAAACGTCAGTCACGACATCGAACTGAAACTCGTGCGTCATGTGGATGCCTATCCATTTCGTGTTACGTCCCAAGTTTAACCAACTTCGATTTTAAACCGATAACTTCTTTACTCTTTAACACAGATTTTAAATTGACTATGAACAGTACATGTATTAAATGGATACTGGGGCCTTATAAAACTGTGAACATGAACATACTTTGTTTGTTGTTTGTTTTTATTTTTAGACCAAGACCATATTAAGCAATCTGCGGGGAATTGAACCCCGAATTTTTGCGTTGTATGTCCGTAGACTTACAGCTGTCCCACCGTGACATGTGAACATATTACTTATTATGATATTATTTATGAGTTCTCATGAAACTTATTTTTATTAATAAACACAGAATTAACGAAAATAGTGCGTCATAAGTAGTATACTCGCGCGCATAGTCGAATATTAGGGCCTACTAGTCTTGTAGTGTCTAAATATGCCATTTCTAACTTATTTCAATAATATAGTATTCAATCTAGATTTATACTTTCTTCGGCGTGTTTGCAGGTTTTACATAACATGTGGTCGAGAAATCGTTAGATCGATTTTTTTTCTGAACTACGTTTGCTTCTTTGTTGTTCTCGGCGTGGAAAATACCTGTTACCGCCTTGGAATGCTCTGCTCAACACTACAGGTTGTCTAAGGATATTGACAACACTGTTCTCCAACGGTTGTTCAGGTGATATCTAGAGGTTTATGGCTTCACCTATGTTGTAATGAAAATTACTAGAACGTGGTTAGCGCTAATTGCGCTTTGTAATTATGATTTTCCTAACAAATTAACGAACATTGTATTTTGTCAGTATGGTACATGGATTCAGCTTGAACAGTTGAAAATAAAGGATCCAGTAAATATGATTGCCTCGGGTAAATTTTGTTTATTTGTAATTAAGCACAAAGCCACACAGTAGACTAGTTCCGCTCTGTCCCACGCAGGGATCGAACCCCTAATTTTAGTTGTAAGTGTTCAAGCTTACCGCAGGCAGGGGGTAGATAACGAATGTATGTTTGCGAAGTTAAACACAAAGCTACACAATCGGCTATCTGTGCTCTACCCACCACGGGTATCGAAACCAGGATTCTAGCGTTGTAAGTCCGCAGACATACCGCTGTGCCACTGGAGGGGGGGGGGGCATCCTCGTGTAAGAAAAACCAATTATTCTCACTGTGTTTGTGTTTTTAAAGATTAAGATTGTTAATTTTGTATTTCACTTTGTGTCCAGTCTCGTTACTTAATTTTACATCGACTCAGTAGGCAAGAGATTTAGTATTATTTCGTAATCAATATCTTGAGCGAATTTCCTTTTATCTAGCGGATCTATCCTATACAGTTCTCAAGTTAATACAGTTTCCTGTGGATATCCCACAGTACCATCGCAGCTGACCAAACCACATTATGTTGGGATTGCACAAGTTTATGGTTTGTGTGAAAAAAACAAAACGACAGTAGTGCATATTAACACCAAGTGAAGTTATGAGACAAAAACTAATTTACAAAACAAGTTTATTTTCGAAAGAATGATGCACAATACAAAAACCAAACAAAATTCGATAGACTCTGTAGTTAAAAAACTTTTCTCTGTCAACAACAAAGCTACAATGTAACTACAAAAAAATACCAGTTTCATATATGTACATATTTTAATGTATGAGGTTGTAAGCAAACCACTATTTAAATCCATAAACATTCCATTACTTTTAATATGTAAACAAATCATTACTTTTAATATGTAAATAATCAACAATCCATTACGTTTTATCCGTAAATAATCAATTATTTTTCATCTGCAAACAACCTATTACTTCACATATGAAATTATAAATTTAATATTTTTACACGATAGTTAAATTAATTTCTTTTATACGATTGAAGAAATAATGCAGTATATTAAAAAGAAATACAATTTTAAATATTGCGCACATTTCAAGCTCTTAAAAAAAGAAGACCTTTAGGTGTGGGAAATTCACCTCCTAGCGGTGAAACAAGTCAAAGAAGCTTTGGTGTTATTTTTTAAAAAGCAATATAACTGAACTATGATATTTTCATTGTGATAAATTGTAAGTTGATTTATATGCTTTGAAATTAATAAGTCGAACTAACATGCAAGTAAATTAAACAAGAATCTCCCAGTTTGCTAAAGTTTAACCGAAATTTCAGTTTTCATACTTTGTTGCAACGAAAGGGCATAAAACTATTTTCTATATATATGTGTATATATTTATGTATATATAATGTATGATAAGGGAAGATGAATGTGTAGTTGAAGCGAGGCTCCTGATTTTCATATCACTTACTGCTATCCTTTATGAGAATAACCGACCATCAGAGCACACGTGAAACAGACAAGATGTTTCTCAAAAATTTATTTGCTATGATATCTCGAGTTTAAAGGATTTGTTTGTTTCAGACTTTTGGCTCAAAGCTACTCAAGGGTTACCTGTGTATAGCCGTCCCTAATTTCGCAGTGATAGACTAGAAGGAAGGCAGATAGTCAACACCACCCACTGCCAACTCTTGGGCTACTCTTTTACCAAAGAATACTTGGATTGACTGTACACATTGTAACGTCCCCGCGGCTGAAAGGGGCGAGCATGTTCAGTGAATGGGGGATTAGAACCCGCGACCCGCAGCTTGCGAGTCGAGTACCTTAACTACCAGGACATCCAGGCTACTCCTAAGAGTACCGTCAAACTGCGTTCTATCCTTTGTCGCAAATAGATAGGTGCATAACGTGTCGTTGACTTCAAATAAACCACAAAAGCTTCACGATATATTTTTACCTTGCACAAATGTATGCAGAATTATCGAAAAATACAAAATAATATGAAGAAAAAAATTATGGTAAGCAATGTATCACAAATTTCATGAAAAATTATTATATTTTAATGTGGATATAAATACAGCTCATGTCAAACATTTTACTGTTTAATTTTAATAACTCATTGAAAAATGCTTATATTAATTAATCAGGTACTGTACAGTTAATCGTACAAAAACAGACATGTATATATACACACACACAAATAGTTGTTAAAGCAATACAATAAAAACTTCGTTGATTTTATAATTTATTTCAAACGATTCACTTGTTTAATTTAATAGCACTATACTGATCACCAAAAAGTTTGATAAGTCACGTGTTTCACACTGAATTAAAATATCATAGTCAGCCCTTTTTTTTTTTTTGTATGAATCATTAGATTAATGCTTATTAAATCTGGGAGCTTTTTTTATGAAGTTACTAAAAACAAGGGCGTGTGGAAACTTTCATCATATAAAGTTTCAGTGTTTTATCAATCAAATAAGAAACATCAAGAACACTTCAATACTCGGTAATATTCTATTATAACAGAATATATTCAGTGATCAAAGCACGTGTGTAAGTATACATTTAGCTTGGGTTTTTTAATAAACATAAAAATTGCATTATTTGGTATGGAAAGGTAATTTTATATCAAACTGGAGGAATTTAAATACACCGAAATAGAATATTTACAAGAATCAGGTTCAAAAATTTTAAAAAGTTGATATAGTATTCTATAACATATAAACTCGTTCTTACCATGTCAAAGTTACAGTAAATATATATATATACATATAAACATTACAATCACAAGCGGGTTTTAAAATAAATCTTAAATACACATATATTTATTTATTTGGACCAATATATATTAAATCCTGGCATTAAATTTTTCTTTCGCTGTTAGTTGAAACACCTGATAACATAAACGTATAGGAATACAAAAAGACTGATTCTCACTTGACTATTATGTATACCATATTTCTAGAGAGTTCTGCCATTATTAAATAAAATCGTTTTTTCAATTAAAAATCAAACAACAAAGCTAGAGCTGAAATATTTTTTTGTGAGCTTTGGAAATAATGTTCACGTTTTGTTGTTAGTATCAACTCCGTATTTAATTATTATTTTTTGAATTTCTGCTCTACAGCTTGGGTTCTTCGACTTCAGAAAATATTAAATTTGTTTTTTATAATTAACACTCAGGAGACAAGACCGAGAAGATAAAGAAACTTCCCATATCTAGTATTGAAATACATCCTGAAATATTAAAGTTAAACATATTATTTGCTCAAACTGACAAACGGAATTTGTCTTTAGTCTGAAACAAATTCACAAAAAACGTTAAAGCTGGTAGCATTTCCTTGACAAGTTTAGAATATAATAATTATCATTTTGGTATTAGTATATATATATATATCAGCTGCTCTTTGGCATTATTTGTCATAATTTCTTTAGTTATTCTTGTCTTGATAATCTAATAATTGCAGAAACTTCTACTCAGTCGTACTTTTGCCAGAATCTTAAAAAAAAGCTAAATTTCATTACACATTAATAACTCGTCTTCAAGCATAATTAAACCACAAACACCAAAGAAGAATATTCTTGATCAATGTTTGTTTGTTTATTACTTTTAGCAAAGATACATTGGGCTATCTGCTGTGTCTACCATAGGGACTCTAACCCCAGATTTTAGCGTTGCAAGTCCGAAGACTTACCGCTGTCCCATTGGGGACCTTCATCACTGTATGATAAATGAAATTTTTCCTTTTTCTTTCATCTCTACGTAGGGTTCTGTCGTAAAGGTGTGGATGAGTCTGAATTTCTAATAATTTGTCGATGCCAAGTTGCATTCATAATCTTTGGTTCTTTTTTTCCACAATCTTCAGAGATTGTGGACAATGAAACAGTAGAAAAACAAGTATCGGCAGATGCGCTTCGCATCATAATGTTTGCTTCGCATGTACATATTATCCTGTGACAATAATGGCATTTCACTAACCGTGAATGTTTTGTTGTCAAAAACATATTTTGGAGAAGTCTTGCAACGCGTCGATTACATACGAATGCGAAGAAAATAAAAAGCCCTTGAAGACAGTTAAATCCAAGAAACAAATAAACAAGTATTTTCCTAGGGAATCCTTCATTTGGGATCAAGGCAGCAGCGAAGCCAAAAATCCAAGTGAAACCCATAACCGTGGCCATTCTGGCATAAAGAATGACGTCACTCTTACCTTGAGCGTGTTGTCGACTGAACTTAATTTTTCTCTGCACAACTAAAACAGATGATATGGTTAATATATAAAAACAGAGATTAGAAATCATGACAAGAGCCAAGGGAGAGGCAAAGAAGAGAAGCGCTGCATATCGATTGGCGATCCAACAGGTGTTTTCTTCTCCGTATCTTGGAGCTATTATATCATAATTCCAGCTGTCAGCAGCAAAAGCAATTGATACAATAACCAATGGCAATCCGTAAGAGTAGGCCATATATCGTGGCAAATATTTTCTTTTACTTCGAATAAGTGGCAAGACTTTTTCGTGACCAAAAGTCTGGTAAAGATCAAAAGCCATGACATTCATCCAGAAGAAAGAAGCTAAAATCTCATAGTGAAGAAGAATTCCTGCCACTATACATGAAGCCCCAGTCACTTCTGTTCTCTGACCAATTAGGAAACTCAGTTGCATAGTGAACAGTGAAAGAGTCAGATTCATCAAATTACAACCAGGAAGATTTCGATGTTTTGTAAATACAATATAAGTGAAAAGTACCACGGCTAATGCTAATATTGAAATACAAGTGAGTACGAAACTAACGTAAGCTTCTGTCTGATCGAAATTCAGTCGGTAGACATCTTTTCGGAGCAGAGACTTCAATTTATCAACGTCATAACATACCAAGATGCTACTGTTGTGTGTTATTTCATACTGAGATAAATCAAGACAAGATTCCAAGATTGGATCGCCATGATAGATTAAAGTTTTATTCGGCAATATTTCAAATTCTTTTTCCTTTAACTCCATTCTAGGACAAGAAGCATTCAGCAACTCCCGCTCACACACCACAACAACTCCACTCACGTTTATCAAATTTCCAAAGTCTCTGTACCCTTGAAATAAGATATTAGCAATGAACTCCCCTTTCTCGTATATCCTTCCAGTACCATTGATGTAGACAGATTTAACCCAAGTGTCAACAGCAGTAGAGTTTTCGTTTAGTATCAAAGTAAACTCTTGATTCCAGTAATCCAGTTGTCGTCCATTGGATCGAGGTCCACACCAATCGGTTAGAGTTTCCAAGCTTTCGTGGATTTCAAAAACTTTACTGGTTCTGTTGTAAATGTCCAAGTAAAAGGTGTTTTGGGCAACAGATGAAGACATGCTGGAGACTATGCTGTCTACGGTTGGTTCTGACTTGGTTAAGTTATCGCAAGGTTCATACAATTTGAATTCAACTTTAAACACCACAGGATTTGCGAAAAGGCTTTCGAACATAATATTTTCTGTTTCTGAGTCGTTAAGCATCAGAGAATATGGTTGCATTTTGATTTGAACATCTTGGATTCGATCAGCACTAATCTTGTACATTTTGGCCAGTGATATTTTGATCATATTTCTCATATTTAATTTTTCATTTTTAATGATTTCCAACACATCAAAATAATCCATTTCAATGGTAAGCACCAAACCCACAAATATAGAATCTACATCTGCTAGTATTGGATCTCCCTCAGAACCAGGTTCTTTTTCGTTTGTTATGTTACTTTTACGAACACAACGGAAATCAACGAACACGAATTCTGTACTGCAGTATACTTTACGACAAATGTTACTAAATGGATCCCACATCTGTCCTGATTTACACCGTGCCATGTTTCTTCTCATTTCTTCTTCTCCTTCGGAAGAGAACATCATCCGCTCTTTACCATCTAACCCAAAATTAAGTAAAATGGAGAAAGCTGCTGGAATGTCGTGCTGAACTTTGTTCCTCGACCAATCTAAAGTGGTAGAGGAAAGGTTAGGAAAGTCGTTTAGTAGGTCAGTAGATGCTGAACGATCATGAAAAATCCAAGCAGGACAAGTTAACGAATCCAAGTCTTCTTCATTGCATAGAGCACAATAAACGTTCTTATATGCCGTGCCTGCTGCTTTGAGCTGCTCAGAAGAAGAAGAAATTGAAACAACGATTCCGCTATGAGCCCAACAAAGCCAATCTAAACTGTAACCCTGAAGATGCATGTTCGTGAACTTACAGGTGTTAACTGATGGGAAGCAGTGACGCCTTGTTTGAGTTCCCTCTTTTTCCAAGTATTTGTCATGGAGTAAATCATGTTTGAAACTACTAAAGCTATTCGAATGGGATGATACTTTCCAGTTTCTTTGGTTTTCAGAGTTTATCCCTAGAGTTTCATTATTGGACAAACCGTTACAAATTGCACAGTTCTGCGTGTACAGTAATCCATTTGGCCCTCGTACAAGGCTTAAAGAAACACTGTTTACCATGTTCTCACATTTCATCCTCACAGAATCATTTGACCAAGATGGTGGACAAAAATTTACGATGAAGAATGGCCAGGATGAATCATTTTGCGCCATACAGATGGGGTAACTACTTTTTGCTTCCAGTCTCATTCTCCGGAATCCGTCTATTGTCTGATTTACATCACAGTGTATCAAGAAATCTACACAGCAATCCCCATAGGCCGTACACATGCTGTCACAGTTGCACGAGAATGGCAGTCGACTGAAGTTTTGCTCGCAACGTCCAGCACATGAATCCCATGGAGAACACAATGGATTCATCGGCACTTTTAGGTGACCTTTCGCTCCAGGACTCCAGTTCTTGTTTTTTCCGGCTTGGCTCTTGCCGAGAGAGAGAGCAGCTATGAAAGAATTATTACTAGTATGCCCAAGATGTGGACTTTTAATAGCTATAGTAGCGGCTTGAATTGCTGAGTAGCTAATAGTTTTCGATGTCCATCTTCTCGTCGTTGCTCTGTAATGTCCCAGCATAAGTAGCAAGAACCCGATTACCAGCAGTAAGAATGGCTTTCTATTGGATAGTTTCATCGCCAAGATAGCGTTATCTTAGAAAATATTAACGTTTCAAAAGAATATTTTATGTTGATACAAGAAGAAAGTTTTAGATGTTCATCTAACAGGAACAATTCGATTTATCGTTTGTAAAAAATATTTAACTCTCTTGAATATGAAATAAAAACGTAATTTATTAATCTTAACTCCTCTCTAAAATTGTCTAATAATTATAGAGTGTTCGTACATTATTCATAATGTTCTTCATCTCACAGACACTCTAGTATTTATGACGTACACTTTCAATTGAGTCAACTTTCGAGCACTTCATCAACTTTTCGAAGCTCCCCCACTTGCTATGATTTCATCAATGAGATAATCCATAATATTACTATATTATTTCAGAAAATAAAGCAGTTTTTCTCTCTTTTACTTAACAAACTTCTTAAATGGCAGTTTCTTAAAGTTCCGTAAGTTATTTGTTGTTAAGTGCAGACCTACACAATGGGCTATCTGTGCTCTGTACGCTGCGTGTAATGAAACTCACTTTTTAGCGCTATAAACTCTCAAATTTACCACTGAACCACTGGTGGAAACGTCCGTAACAACGTAATTAACTAATGTTAAAAGGGTTTAAATAAACTGTATCAAAAACGCACCTGGAACTCGATAATCTCTGAGGCAGTTTGTGGAACGAGCAAAAACTTTCTTGACTTGAACAAGCCGCGTCTAATCAACAACTGACCGGATGATTTGATATGAACTGCCTAGATGCCAAATCCTAGGTGCGTTATCACTACTTCGTCATTACAACAGATGGCCTGTTTTCCAGTAGAATCCAGATGCTTTATTTGCTTACATAGCTTCTGATACGGCAGTTCTGTCCTTTCTTTCTATTTCTTATATTAACCTTGGAGCAAAGGTTAATTTACAAGGTTAAATGTAGTGTAGGAAAAATATCTTCATTCTACAGATTTCGTACACTGCTAAATTTTGTTTGTTTTCACGAAGTGTTTATTGATAAACTTTGAAAGTAGAAAGAGAAATAAAATGTTTAATGAAAATGTTTCTGTTTCTAATTGAAAACATGTCTGTTTAATGTGCGACTTATAATGAGAAAGGAATTCGTGATGTCTATTTGTCTTAAACAGTGCGAAATACAGAGGCTAAATGTATTATATTAAAACAATTTTGAAGCTTCACCACGTCGTTGCAGTCCAAGTCGCCAAACGGTCATGCTCTATCTGACAACGGTGCGTCTTGACAACATTTCTCCAGTTTTAACTGCAAATGGCTCCTTGTTGGTTTCAATAAAATATCTAGTTAACAAGGACGACGGTTTCCCAGCACCCGTTTCAACAGTCGGGTTGCACAGACATACATACGCAACTTGACTTGTATGTCGTCGTGTTGAATAACATGGATACCCATTTCATTCTCCAGCTATTTGAGGTATGCAACGATTAAGTGATATGTCTTGGAATCAACATGTATCATATACACGATTTGTGTCGCTTCTCCAGACGGAGATCCTTCTGGATTATGTGTGCGCACTTTTGCTTGGGACACGTGGATTCTCAGATGTCACAAGTTACCACAATTTGCATACCATGACTAAGATAAAACATGCTGGAGGTCTCCTTCTGTGTAGCCCTGGTGCCTCTATTTTAATCCACATTCCTTTGTTTTCCAATGACATTAAGCACTAGAGGATATTCTCGTCTTTGAGGTTCTAAATTCCCGACCTAAATATATCTTTATGATCTGAGTGTATGAATATTTTGCGTGGGAAAAGGCTATTACACACCCTTGTCAGTAGCGTCACATTATCTACACAAACCCAAACAATGTCAAAATGTAGTTCTGATATTTCCCATTCCACCATCAAATTTCTATAGCTTGTGCTTATCATGTGACTTGTTGAGTTACATATTCAAAATAGCTTTAATATAAAGTACTCAACCCTTTGTTTTGGACTAAGACATTTGATGAAGTATGAGTGGATTGAACTTGCAAAATCTATTTATCCCAGATCACTTTGCAAGAAGGTTAGTTATTTATTATATAGGAAGATATATGTGTAATTAGTGACATATACTCATCACACATCTTCCCACACGTGTACAAGTCTGCGATAAAATGTGCTATTTCCCGACATTTTTAGGGTGACAAGATAAAATAAGAATAATAATTTCGAGTATGAATGGTGGTGTAGACAAGTCAGTAAATAATCGCTCACCCAGAGTTATATATAAGTCTTCCTCATTGAACCCTTGAAGTTTGCAGCTTCTTGGTCAAGTAATCACGATCCATATAGGAGAAACACGTCTCCGTGAATTATGGTATGATGTGAGGGTCTTAATCCCGGACCCCCAAGTAATCAGGCAAGCTTAACCCTCGCGAACTTTTTCTACTAGGATGATTGTTTGTTTGTCTGTCTTGTTTTGAATTTCGCTACACGAGGGCTATCTGCGTTATCCGTCCCTAATTTAGCCGTGTAAGACTAGAGGGAAGGCATCTAGTCATCACCACCCACCGCCAACTCTTGGGCTACTCTTTTACCAACGAATAGTGGGATTTATCGTCACATTATAACGCCCCCACGGCTGAAAGGGCGAGCATGTTTGGTGTGACAGGGATTCGAACCCGCGACCCTCAGATTGCGAGTCAAGTGCCTTAACCACCTGGATATGCCGGGCCCTGGTAGGGTGAAACACTCTTACGTGGTGCATTAAGAATTATTTTACATTAACACTAATGTCATAACAAACCGTGGCGTATGGTAACATGTCGCTACAAGCTTTGACCTCTACCATGTGAAAAGCATGTCGAAGTTACCAGGTGCAGAAATATGAAGTCGTTAATAACTGTAACCTGTATTGTGTGAAAAGCGTGTCGAGGTACAAAGGGTACGAAAGGGTCGTGTCGTCTAAAAAGTATATTGAGGTGTAACAGGCACAGACGTATGTTTGTTTGCAGTTAAGCACAAAGGTACACAATGAGCTGTCTGTGCTATGTCCACCACGAGTATCGAAACCCGGTTGTTAGCGTACATATTGTTGAACCACCGGGGGGGGGGTACAAAAGTATCACGTCGTTACATGTAGTGATTTCTATTATGTGAAAAGATCGTCGAGGTGTAACAGAAATGTTCCTAAAACTAGGATTATTAAATTGAAAATCTGTTGGTGTTCTCTTGCCTTGTGTTGTTAGGGTTATACAGTAAAAGAAAGAAATCACTAATGTAAGATGGAAACGTACTTCTTTTCCTGTATAAATTCAAGTGACTTTTGAAACACTATATGTACATTACACGATATCCAAACTTCTACATTGTTTCACTTGTTTGTCAACAACAAAACAAACCATGGAATACGTCTACTATGACGTTTATATAATTTATATTAAAGTATTGATAATAATAATGAAAAACAGTATATCCGAGAGTAGTATCCAACCTTCAATTGTCTGTATTTTGTACTGTGACTTTAACTACGAGGCTACATTGGAGGTCACATACAAACCCCGAGTTTCGAAACATGGACCTCACCAGCTGTATCACATGGGTTTATTTGGAGAGAAAGGTAAATTTCAGCCTCTTTTGAAAAAGCGGGCGGTAGCAACATGAAATATATTCTATCATTGGCTAATCTAGAGTTTGGTGGACAACAACCAAAACCAGTGACATTGAACGTACAGTTCTAGCAGCACTAAAAGGTATCCGAAAAGTCTGTAACCACAGGTGATCTACAGTTTTTCTTAATTTCAAAGCTTGGTTGAATGACTCCTTCCCAGGACATTGAATTGGCAGACACGTTTCCCAGGAATGGACCCCAAGATCTCTGAACTTGACTCCCATGGGTTTCTTTTTCTGGGGCCTGCTTAAGGCACGTGTGTACAAAGAAAATATTAGAAACCCCAAACATCTGAAACAACAAATTCGTGACGAGTGTCGGACCATTGACGATGACACGAATATGTGTTCAAAAAGAATGGAAATACCGTCTCCAAACGTGTTTCGAATTACAAAGACAGCATGTTGAACACAGTCTGTAAAATTCGTTGAAGTGTCTACGGTTTCAGACTTTTCGGACACTCTGTACATGTACTACATGTGTGAAAAAACAGGCGACATCAATAACAATATACTGTCGGTGTGGAAAATACCAAGTTATAAAAATAACCCACCCTGAGATTTCAGACACGCAAGCCAAGTTAGAAGAAGCAACCGAGGTAACCTTGTAAACTATTATCACGTTTGTTGTAAAGCACAAAGTTAAAAATCAAGTTTAGATACCCGTGGTGGGCACAGCACAGATAGCCCATTGTGTAGATTTGTGTTTAATAACAAAGAAAAGAAATAAACAGAAACCTAATAGTCCAACATTAAAATAATGTCTAGATGGGTCAAAAGTACTGCCGGAGCGCGAAAAACCTTTGTGTTAAATCAAAATTAATTCCAAATTACATCAATGCATCTAACGAAGCTAACTAAACACAAGTGAGAACCATCTGTGCGGATATAACTCACCCATTAGAGTTCTATGTAAAATGGTTGATAGTGGGTTAATTCGCCCACTAGAATTTTTTGTAAAATAGTTGATCGTGAGTTAACCCTTTTTCAGCTGGTAGAGCACTCGCCTGGCTTGCTAGCGCTCCTGGGTTCAAATCCTGTACGCGGTAAACATAGAAATTGAAATTATAACGTATTCAGCACTGTTTGAGGTCAAACTTGTACTCGAACCTCTTAGATCCACATGGATCTAAATCCCGAAGAAGAAAGTACTGTTTCGTTTGGTGTAAATCTTGAAAAGAACTGATTCACGCAGTTCTGAAATATTAATTAAATATGGATGTAGAGGGTTTGTTTGTAATTAAGCACAAAGCTACACAATCGGCTATCTATGCTCTGCCCACCACGGGTATCAAAACCCGGATTCTAGCGCTGTAAGTCCGCACACATACCGCTGTGCTACTGGGGGGGGGGGATCTAGAGGGTGGTGCAAAGGTCGAGACCCATGGGGGTTTTGAAGAACGATAACAAAAAAGTAATTACTTTTCTTGTTTATTAAAGCACGTACTGGTTCGAAACTAATGGCCAGCAATTTAAACATTTCCTTTGATAAACAAACAGTTACTTACTTCTTTTCTTTTTTATATTATTGTTATTCAAAATGTCCACGGGGCGCGACTTTTGTGGCAAGTGAGGGATTCTGGTGTGTGTGTGTGTGTGTGTGTGTGTAGGGGTGGGGGGGTGGGGTGTTATGGTGAACACTGCATTGTGCACATTGAAGGTGGAACTTATCTACCAATTGTCTACTCGTCTTGTTATGAATATAGAAAAAGCTTAAATAAACGCATTCTAGGTGTCATGATAGAATGTTTCTATCAATGTTGTTCTAGTGAGATGGTGCATTCTGACACAAAATACAGACAATCCATGCTTAACTTCGAAGTACAAGTAGCAAAAAAAGTCTTGGAATGACCCATTCAGAGCCCAAATATAGAACCCATGGTCTTCGAATGACCCATTCGGAGCCCTGATTTCGTACTTATAGAACACGTTTACGAACATTTTGAAAGGTTATACGACAGACTTCCGGTCATCATCAACTGATTGAAACAGCAAAGAATAGAATTTGCATTAGACACCTATTAGAACGCATGCGTCAGAAGAATGACCAACGACTATTCAGGTCACACTTCATTTGGGCATTGGTCAGGAGGACCCTTTCCTCTTCCTTGGCCAGTTATCCAAATCATTGTGGCGGGTTAATTTATAACGATATAAACTTATAACTAAATCAAAGTTCCATCTATATTCTGTACTTAACGAGGTAAATTGTGAATTAGGCTGTGGCTAAGATAACAATGTTAACAATAATAAAAGAACCAAAAAAAAAGACAAAAAAAAATAATTCATTTCTTTATTACTGTATATTGTTCTGCTATGTACCCACACCTGAAGAAATTTGTACATCTAGTTAACTTGTCAATAAACTTTTATTAGATATACACGTATCATGTATAAGGTTTTTGTTTATAGTGAAACACGCCAACGCATTCATACCGATCTCCACACACACACTCGTATATACCTGTTCTCAGTAGTGGCAAATCGAACAGCAGTGAAAATGGATTGGGTTAGTGGAAGTAAAAAGATTAGAGTGGAGCCAACGAGATGACAAGGTAACGTAGATGAAAGAGGTCAGGTCCATATGGTGCTACTCAAGTACGGAACAGTTAGTGATATGTACACACCATTAACAGAAAACTCTCTGTTTACATTACACTAAAAATACTTTATTAACAGACAGGCAGCCAATCACCTGTAATCGTTTCTATGTTGGGTTCCATATTGAGCTCCATTCCAGAGTTCTTAATGGAGTTCCTATCAACATCGTCAATGAAAACAAGCATAATGTGATGATAGTGAAGAATTTTAATGAAGCGTCATTGTTCAAAAATAGTGTGTATGTATGTGTCCACATGTGTGTGTGTGTGTGTGTGTGTGTGTGTATGTGTGTGTTTGTGTATATACGTATAAATGAAAATAAATGCAGTTATATTGTTATAATTTCCGATAATACAAAAAAATGCGTTGAGGGATGAGGGTTGATAATCTTTATTGTTTTTCTCATACATTTTATTAAGCAGTTTTAATGTGTGTGTGTGATTTGACGTTAAGATGATATTTACTATTTTGTACAAAGGAGAAGTTCGTAATAATGCTATTAAAACACTCATTCCTCTTATGGATGTGTAACTGATACTAACAGTTTGTTTTCATATTAACTTGTACACCCATTCACTCACGTACAACAGAGGCATTTCAAGAACAAACATGGACTTTTGTATGATATTATGTTAAAGATTTATTTCAGATAGCCGAGTAAAGATTCAGAAGGGCTATTTACGCTAACCGTTCCTAATTTTGAACTAATGGACAAAAGGGAAGGTAGGTACTCAACAGCACTCGCCGCCAACTCTTGGGCTACTTTAATCAAGTATTAAGATTTCACCGTCACGCTTACAATGAATTATAGACCCAAAGAGTGCTCGCCGCCAACTCTTGGGCTACTTTAATCAAGTAGTAAGATTTCACCGTCACGCTTACAATGAATTATAGACCCAAAGAGTGCTCGCCGCCAACTCTTGGGCTACTTTAATCAAGTAGTAAGATTTAACCGTCACGCTTACAATGAATTATAGACCCAAAGAGTGGAGCGCGATACTGAGGTATTGGAATGAAATCATGGACACTCGGATTCACACTCTGGCATGCTAACTGTTCGGCCACACCAAGTCCTACTTTAAGTATCAAATGTAATTTATACCTAATAGTTAAAGCCAATTATTAATACTTGAAACCATTGGTACTTGGTGAAACTACATAATAACAAAATTAAGGAAAACAAGGACAATTGTATGTTCCACGAATATCACATTTATTACAACCATGGTTTCGCCAATAAAGGCATCATTATTAACTTGTCATTATGTCGTAACATACGAAATATTTGTGGAAGCGTACAACTGTATATGTTTACCTCACTTTTGTAAAGCCAGTTATGGTTATTATATTTAGCTTTGTCAACTTAATGACATAAACAAGATCTTTAGTAAAACACAGAGAGTTAACTGCACTCTATAAGGACTATTTATATACGTTGGCTTATTACCACAAATGTAAGTTGTAGCGCCACAGGAAACATATTTGGTTCCTCTAAATTTGGGTTCACGACGAATTTCCGACCATTTGATAAGAGTAATGGCACCATGATAGAACTTCTGGAGAAATATATATTCGTTCAGTAATATTGTGAAAACATATCAAGCTAAAGGAGACAGCATTTCAAAGAGGGGAGGTTTCATTGTTTTCCCACAATGGTGGAAACAGTCGCACAGCAAAGTGTTTAAAACAATAATAGGCTCCGAAGCCTTATCCATGAACCAATCCAGAACAATGCTCTTATCCTATAGTCACCATAAAACCCTGAAGCACGTAGAAATGATAGCGTGATTAAACTGGGTATATTTCCAGGAAATATCAACAAGATAAACAATAATTTAACGAAACTTAAGAAGCCAAAAGTTCACGAATTACCTCAAAATCAACAGATATTTTTCGCGAAAAAGATTATGAAAAAACTGGGATCACAATCATCCCATTCGACACTTGCTTGGTAAGTCCACTTTCCCCTGCCCCCGGTGCAGTTCCAATGGACTTTTATAGCATTGTTCAGCTTGGAAACCGCTATCTACTACACAAAAACGAAAAACCGTCCGTCTGTCACGACGATATCTTGGCTGTTGCGGTACCGATCGACACACAACTTGCGCGAAACGACGGCGCTTTGTGGCGAGACTAACATTTTTAAAATTACTTCCAGCCATATATATATATATATATATATATATATAAAAGAAAGATGCCCCACTTGGAGTATATAGGTAGATTTGAGGGTACGTTCGTAGAGATCGTGAAGGGTAATAAAATCAAATCGGTTCTACGCGCGCCCCACGCTTGATATTGCTGGCGCACAAAAATCATAATCACTTGTGATAGGGGATATAAGACTCTTCTCGTGACAATCAGCTGGTACCATGAAAACTTGCCTGCTTAAATATATATCTATTCCATGTTAGGCTTAGTAAGAACTACCCACACAAACAAAGTACTGACCAATAATAAATTCTTGAATATAACTACTACAGATACTATTTCATTCGTCGCTTAGAAAGCTGTGACTTAATCAGTTAATGTCTTCGACGACTTCTTTTCTAATTTTTAACTTTACGTCAAAATAATGATTTCATAATTTAAATGAACGCTTTCCCATTTAGAAACTTATTTTCAGTACTAGTTTTTAAAGTCTTTTGTTCACTTAACGTGAGCTCCCCGGTGGGTAGGCGGCAAGTTTGCGGACTTTAAATACAAAATTTCGGGGTTCGATTCTTGTGGTAGACGAAACGCAACTAACCTGTTGTGTAGTTTTGTGTTAAAACAATAATACTTAATTATTAATCCTTGATTTTTTATATTTTTATGACGCTGAATTATTAATTTATTTAATAATAGAGTGAGTGGGTCCTCCTCCAACACATGAGATACGTTCCTCGAGCAAGCTGTATTGGAAGAAGTCAATACCTTATATTTTCGATGACGAGGAACCCACTTTGAGACTAATAATGGCTGGAGACGGCTTGAAACGTTGTACATTTGCTGTTATATTAAAGTTTTTCTTCATTACCCATTCAAGCCGTCTCCAGCCATTACCAATACCTTAACAAGGATACGGGAACACAGCCGCGGTAAGCCTCCGATAAATACTTAAATATGTTGTTGCTTTTTATGCATAAATAAATAGCCCTACCTATACAGTATTGTATATGAACTAAAAATATAAAATCATAAACATAATAACATTCACATGTGATATCCTGCACCTGAAAATATGTTAAATGAAATAATACAATACTGCGTTTTATTGTTACACTCACCTATGAATGATGAAGACGAAGACTTGCGATGATGATGATAATAGATTTGGAGGCTGAGAAGTTAGTTTAAAACGATCTAGTGCACTCATACGTTTGCTCAGGAGGTCAAACCCTTTTGATTGACGCCCAAGATCTTACAGATTGCTTTACGCTAATTCTGTCTGAATGAATTTCAACTTGAGGGTAGGCTGGTAGAGATCCTGATGAGTAATAAAATCGAATCGGGTATACACTCGCCCCACGCTTGGTATTGCTGACGCACAAAAATATAGCTAATAGAAAAGGGGGGAAAAGAAGGTCCCATAGATTAATTTACTCTAATCTTGCCTAAATTAATTTCAAGTGCAGCGGCTATTGAGGATTCCTACTGCTACATTTGGTGAAAAAATGTGAACATCTAGTTTTCCATTTTTAATTTTAATAGTTGATTGTTTGGTTTAGAGCAAAGCCACACATCTGCTGTGTCCACTGTGGGGTATCGAACCCTGGAATTTAGCGCTGTATTTCGTTTGTTTTGAATTTCGCGCAAAGCTAGTCGAGGGCTATCTGTTCCTAATTTAGCATTGATACACTAGAGGGAAGGCAGCTAGTCAACACCGCTCATCGGCAACTCTTTTACCAACGAATAATGGGATTGACCACAACTATTTAACAACCTCACGGCTGAAAGGACGAGCATGTTCGTTGTGACTGGGATTCGAACCAGTGACCCTCAGCGCCCAAGCCGGGCCCATTTTTTTTAACAGAGTCTTACAACTGATTTAACCAAAATGAAAGTGTATGACATTTTTGTTAACACATCAAGACAGTTCAAAATTGTCGCAATATGAGTAATTATTCACAATTATAGAACTATCAACTATTGCATCGATTTAAATAATTTTATTTCTTAAAATTCGTATGATCTACGTTGTACTTTTTTTACGTCAACTTAGTCAGAAAATACGTATATAAAATAATCAAGTTCATAATTTTGTCCATGCTCACGATTTCAAAATTTGTTATGTTTAAAACGACATAATTATAAAACAAAAATATACAAAATAAAGTTAGGTTTGTACGTTGGCAAAGCATTCAAGATCCAGTAAAATTAACGTTTCTAAAAAAAAAAAAAAAAGACTTAGATTGTAGCTTGGGATTACCAGACGTTCCGGTTAAGCCGGAACAGTCTCCTTTTTTTTTTCTAGTCATTTGTCCTTGTGACCCGAGAAAAGTTTTTGGGGCGCACTAACCATCCCGGTTTTATGATAAAGACATCAAACTGTCAGTTACATCAAATCACAAATGTAATACGCCTACTTGACTTGTTCATTGTTGTAACACGTACTCTCCAGCCGCCAAACTCTCTTGAAAAGTTTGCGCAGGTTTGAATGTGAAAACACTTTATACAGTCATAACTATTTAATGCCAAACAAACAGAATTTCTACGTTCCATTCAATTTTCACACAAATATATCTAAAACGTTTCAAAGTAATGCTAAACCTAAAAGTAGTATGTTTGAAAATGTTATGGATTCCTAAATAAGTAGGTACGAAGTAGCTTATTTTAAGATGACTTGGATAACGTTAATAATTAACGATTTCTTGGATGTATAATTTGACCATTTTTGCTCATTTGTTTTATGTCTATCACCAAGAAAAGTTTGTTTGTTTTTGAATTTCGCGCAAAGCTACACGAGGGCTATTTGCGCTAGCCGTCCCTAATTTAGCAGTGTAAGACTAGAGGGAAGGCAGATAGTCATCACCACCCACCGCCAACTCCTGGGCTACTCTTTTTACCAACGCATAGTGAAATTGACCGTCACATTATAACGCCCCCACGGCTGAAAGGGCAAGCATGTTTAGGATGACGGGGATTCGAACCCGCGACCCGCAGATTGCGAGTCGAGTGCCCTAACTACCTGGCCACCAAGAAAAGTAGTTGAAATTATTTCAAAACCAATACCAATGCTAATATATTTAGAAACATTGTGTAACAGTTCAATAGATTTAAAGCAAATTAAATAGAAGTTAAATAATTTCAAATTTGTAATAACTATTTTGAAATTAGGGAGAAAGGGATGGGCTGTCCCAGATTTTCGGTTTGAAAATCTTGTCACCTTGTTGCACATTTTATTTTCACATTCCTCTCAAATTGTCTAATAGGGATTTCAAACCTGAAGTATATAAAAACAACATTTCAGATCTATGTATTTTGTCACTGTTCAGAATGCCTTTTGTTGAATACTAAAACTTGTTAGTTTGATTGTTGTAAAGCTTTGTTTGTTTTTAAATTTCGCACAAAGCTACTCAAGGGCTATCTGCGCTAGCCGCCATAATTTGGGAGTGATAGAGGGAAGGCAGCTAGTCAATATCACCCACCACAGCTCTTTGGCCACTCGTTTAACCAAGGAATAGTGGAATTGACTGTCATATTATAACTCCCTTACAGCTGAAAGACCGAGCATGTTCGGTGACGGAGATTCGAACCCGCGACCTATTCTATTCGCCTGGTCATGCCTGGCCTGTTGTAAAGCACAAAGCTACACAATGGAATATCTGCGTTCTACTCACCATGGCTATAAAAACATGAATTTCGGCGTCGTAAGCTTAAAGACCTACTGTTGAGCCTGTTGGGGGGGGGAACAAAACTCTTTGGCTGGGCATGACGTTGACGGCTTTACGTAATATAAGAATTTCAAAGCTACTTTATAACATATAAGAACACCAAAAAAATGATAATTAATGCTGTTAAATTTATCGTGTTTCCTTTTTTAACTAATTAGTTTAAAGAAGTTTTGCACATATATATAATTAACCAGTAATATAATTAACCAGTAAGAGAGTCTAAATTTTAAATAACATACATTCATAATAGTTTAGTTTACGTATAAAGTTGGTATCAAAGAAGAAATACTTTCTTAAAAAAAGAAAATATCAAAAGTTAAGCCTTTTCGAGAAATAATTCTATCTTGCAACATGATAAAAAAATTAATATCAGACATTGAAAAACAAAAGTAGAAGGTGTATCTGATATTTCTATTGCAAAATATAATCAGTCACCGAAATCTGGATGTAAACAACAACAAAAACAAACATGGCATTACAAATACCTGGTACAAATACTTTTATTTATTTATTTTTATCACATATCTTCTGCTTACAGGAAGTTTTAAGATATAGATTTGGAAGTAAACTTTTACATTATCAAGTTATAATTATTTAAAGAAAAACTCAAATAAAAGTATTCCTTTTAATTATAAATGCTCTAATTGACAAATATCCATATAATTAACAAATACTGGAGGGAATCTACTGGTTGAGATGAGTATATATCAAGCGAATTAAGATCTAAGTTGTCATACATATACAATTTCTATTTAAAAAATGCTTGTATACCTATCAGTTTCAAAAGATGGGAATTCTACAGTATACTAAAATCCTGTTGTTTACAGAGAACCCATTAATAAAAATTTTAAAGCAAATTCCAACATTTTTCCATGAACTGGCCAAAACGTTTTATATTTGTTCCTAATTTTAAATACTTATCAAGTTTACAAGTCCAAACATTCCATCATATAAAACAAATACTACGATTGTGAACGACACATTTGTAAACTCAATAAAAACGAAAACAGCATAAATTTCTTGCTTAGAGTAGTACTTTATGTTATAAATGAGAAAATGGGTAACACAATTTACCCAAAAATAAACAAACTTACTATTATTTCAACAATGACAATAGAACTTCTTGATTAAAGATAGTACACACAAAATCCTGATTGACTTGACCTTCTTGGAAACAGGTTTAAAACAGGATAGAGATTAATAAACTACAGAATTTTCATTCGATCAAAAAGTAAAATTCTTCATCTATTGATTTTCATGCTGTCTTCTTCATGTTCTTTCAATCAACAAAGACACAAGATAATGTAAAACTATCTATGTTACATTTAGTAATGTCATTACAGAAATGGCCATATTCCTATTTCTACTTTGAGCAGTTAGTATTTCTTTCAATTTCAAATATAAATAGTTAGTGCAATTTTCTATTTTTGTATCTGAAAGATATACTTGAAACATATATACATACATAATGATGTGGCTACGTAGTATAAAAGAATCATTGTTTGGGATCCTGGAGCATTTGTTCACACAGTATTTGATATTTTCAATCTGTAAGGCATCCTATGCAACATGAGATAATGGACGAATCAGAGACCCCCAAGGTTCCATCATAGCTCACCAGAAGGAGGGAAAGTAACAGCGACTACTCTTAACTAAATATTAGTATTGACTATCACACATATCACACTTCCTCAGCAGAAAGATTGGAGCATTCTCAGTGGCTCAAACCTTGAGCTCTTTGAATTGCCACTTCGCAAGTTAACCACTACTTCACACCTAGCCCACACAGAATCAGGATACAGCTACAAATATCTTTTACAAATAAATGTGTGATAAAGATGTAAATAAATCATTGTCACAAATAAACTGAGCCACAAAATTGGTCTTAAAGAACAAAATTTTGACCTCATGACAGGGATTGGGAAAACAGATTTGTGTACAAATGTTTTAAAAAAGTTACACCCCATTAACGAACACAAGGTAGGCATAAATCAATTTACACCTACGTTTTATTGGGTAAGACGAGTGAAAAAGCATGCATATTTTAGATCAAGTGTACTGGAATATGCATTAGATGAGTGTGACATAGTTGTCCACTCAAATTGTTTGAAGATCTTGACAAGGGTTAATGATGAACAGCTCCTCCATATAAAGATAGCTTATTCATACATAAACTGAGGCAATAGATTAACCAAGTAAATTCCACTTGTAAACTAATCTTTGTTATATAACTGGTGTCTTACACGTTCATTGACCACTAATGAAAAACTCTATCCAAGATCAGTTGATTTTGTTTTCATATCTAGCAGAAAATGTTTAATTCAACGTATGTACTGGTTGCCAATATCACAGGTCTTTGGTAATCATGGATTCACATTTGAAAGTACACTAACTTACAAAGTATTATTTCAAACAAGTTAAAAATATCATGGTAATTTTCACAATTTTAATCACACAGTCTATAAAGTATACAAAGGTGAAGTCTTTACTTTTAAATTTCCATAACAAAATAAAACAAAAAATCCTCACTTATTAAAACTCGTAGTTCCAATCTAAAACTAACATCCTCTTATTCAAAGTTCTAATACTTTAATTTTTTTTAATACCTCAGGATAGACTACTTTTAAAAAAAGTAGCAAGTGATGCTTCTTATACAACAAAAAAGAAGTGAAAAAAGGGATCTGTGCCTTTCATTCTAAAACAAAACAAACATTCCATGACTAGGCAGTCCTATTCAATACCATGTAACAACTTATAAGTTAACAATTTAATAAATAAAAAAGAAAAGAAATAAATTTGTTATTTTGTTACATAAACCTAAATTGTTAAAAACTTTTAACAAGATAATTTTGTATATTATACGCTTTAAATTGATCAGTAGTTTTACGATGTGTTCGTGATAATATTTCCATTTTCCTGCATAATTTCCTTAGAAAACAGAATAGATACAAAATGATAATCCAATCCATAATTAATGTTTTTAACTTTTTTTTTATACAATAAATTAGACACCTTTAAAACTACGAAAATCCAAAATTCAAACAAGTCACATCCACTGGCACAAACTTTCTACCTAGAGAAAAAAACAAGGAGAAGACAACCATGTCATAAAAATAAAATGTTAGAAGGTACACAGTTGAGGAACTTATATTTATTTACCGGCTTTGATGATTCTAGACTGAAATATTTGTATGTATGTATGTGTATGTATAACACTAAATGCTTGAGGAAAAAAAAAAGGAGTTTCGAAAAGAAGATAAGCATAAATATCAATCAAGCCTAAGCAGATTTTGTTTACAATACTTAAACACTATTCCAGAATCCTATTTTTTTTCAGCTAATATACAGATCAGGAACAACTATTACTGCAAAGAAGAAACTGCATTCTTCAGATTTTGAACAACAAGGTCAATGTCCCTTTGGGTTGTTTCCCGTCCTACACTGAGTCTGAGAGTGCGAGCTGCAAGGTTTTCAGGTACACCAGAAGCTACAAGAACTGAGGAAGGTCTGAAAAATAATGCACCATTTTAAAAGCAGCATGATGTTTGGAATTTTGAATAATGATAAGGTTATTCATTTGAAGTTCGTGATCATATTTTGAACACAAATCTTAACTTCAATTAAATTTTATATATTTTTTGACTATCCAATGGATTAAAGATAGGCTATACAAAATTATTGTAAATTAATCATCACTGGTAAATTATTTATCTCTATTCAAGTAATAATCTTTAGCAGGTGTTTCCTGCAGCATTTATATATTCACCTACACTCCTGGACTAAGCTCCTATCTTCTTTAACTCTTTCAACATGGGCTCGGTCCCTAGGATCAACCTCGTAATCATTTTGTGCTTGTTATAGTTTTCATGCTATAACTCTTAAATTAGTAAGCGAATGTTAACGAAATTTGGCAGATTATCAGTAAACATTACAATGTTTTCATACACAAAATATCAATTTTTTTACTAAGTCTTAAGGTTTGTAAAGCAATGTTTTTCTCATGTCTTTCTTTTCATTTTTGTCATGTTGCCTATCTATCATGCAAAGTAATATTAATTTTAGGATTAAAAATACTTTTATAAATCAGAAAGTTTTGAAATTTAACATGCAAAAATTTATTATGTCCAGATAGTTATCAAGCATTTCTTAAGAAAAAACTTTATATTTTATCTGTTATTTTCAGTAATTAATCTCTGTACGGGTTCAGTAGATTTGACCAATCTCACAACCACCATAAAAAAATAAATATAAATTATGCCTCTTTCATTCTAGAATGAGCAATATCTTAGCAAATTGAAAAGATAAAGAGGCTCTTATTTTATATTCTAGCTTGTCGAATAAAGACTGTGAAATTTGTTTTCATAGCTTGTTGGTGCTGCTTTTGGGGCAGCAGGACAGAGATGTATGGCTCTTTCCACTGCCGTGTTTGTTGGAGAAGCTAAAGAATGGCTTTCTGACTTAGTTGAAAAGGCCAAGACTCTTAAAGTTAATGCAGGTATTCTGTTTATTGTTGAACAGTGTTTTCCTCAGCTTTTACTTATCCCATTGAGCCTATTATTTTCTACTTTCATTTTCAGATACAGATTTTAAAACAATAAAAAACTAAGTTTATTTTTGTTTATTCTCTGTTTGGGGTTCAATTTTTAACATAGTTTTTCTCTAAAAATGAATTTTATTTTAAACTGAGTAGTTTATTTTAAATGCATATTTTTTTTGAAGAAATACCAGTTTCATGTTTTCCTTTTTGTATTATTTAATTATACTTTACCAAATTGTTATATATTATAGATAGTTTTAATTTAATTTATAGCAATATGTAATAAAATATTAGGTTACTTTTACTGGTTATGTATCTAATTATTACACTATCTTGTATATTTATTGTTGTTTCATTAACAGTATGGTTATATTAGTATATTGATTGTAATTACCATTTATTTTGATGTATTGTTTATCATTATACTTTTCTAGATCTCTTAAGCTGGCCAAACTTCATGAGATATTATTGGGATTATGTTCAAAATATTATTAACAGCAAGGGTACTCAACTAAATATTATTATTAACAGCAAGGGTACTCAACTAAATATTATTATTAACAGCAAGGGTACTCAACTAAATATTATTAACAGCAAGGGTACTCAACTGATGAAACAATGAATTCAAATTTGTATAGAGATGTAATAAAAATATATTTGATTAGCTATACTGATGGACAGGATGAATTTTCATTTCACATTAAGTACGTGGCATACTCTGATTGGAAGTTATTGTTATTTATATACACACATTCTAGTATTTATCTTTTCCAAGTAGTTAAAAACAATACTCAAACAGTTAAAAGAAAAACTCAATTTTTTGTAATACTAATTAATATTAACTTCCAATCAAAAAAAATTACCTACTTAGATCAAAAAAATAAAAATCAACCCAGTAATGAGTATATACTGTCCTTATTTACTTATTTGTAAATAATAGAAATGCATTGTTAACAGAGGTTTTGGTTATTGTAACAATAGTTTAAGTAACTGGTTATGATAACCGTTGTAGGAGAAATAACCCCTGGCTTATTAGTCTTATTAACTTGTTTGGGGTAGAAAGAGCTTTCATCCACCAGACATTATTAATTAAAATGTTAACAGTATCCAGCTACAGATTTTTAATAAGAGTGGAACAACAGAAGTTTAAATATAACGTGTCTTTAATGCTCTGTTGGGTTTATAACTAGTGCTTATTACATGTGTGTGTACAGTGCTACAAAATGTGACATTTTATCCAACAGCAACAGTTATTATAGAATTATGGTAATGTTTTGTGTAAACAACAATATGAGGAACGGGGAAACTTGTCTTGTTTGTAGGTCATGTACCTGATGCCGATCTTGGACCAGTCATTTCCCCTCAGGCCAAAAAACGTATCTGTGACCTCATCCAGAGTGGTCTAGATGAAGGGGCAAAACTGTTATTAGATGGGAGAGATATTAATGTTCCAGGTTATGAGAAGGGAAATTTCGTTGGACCCACTGTTCTGTCTGATGTTAAGGTTTGTATTAGTTGTTAAAGAAATTCTATTTTGTGGTACATAAGATCTTAGTCAGTGATGCAAGGGAAAATTTGTACAATTCAGTTGTCATAGTTATTTAATGGATTGCTTCAGTATGTGTTTTTATAGATAGATATTTCAATTGCAAATCATTATTTGGAAAGAAATTGGTCTTGAAAAATTACATTATTTAGATCTTTATATACGAGTTTATTAATTTTTAGAGCAAAAACCATTTTTGTTGGTTAAGTGTTTTTAAGTTACAACCCTTTTTCATACAATAGTACAGTGCTTTGGCATGTTCATTCTGTAGTAGGGAAATGCATTTTAGATAGTAGTAAATAATTATTAGATATTATTCAAATAGTTTTCTCACATAATGAATAATTATGAATCCCAACAGTTTATCATAAGTTATACTTTGTGTTTATTACACTACATGTAAATTCAGGGTTAGTCTACTTATTGTCATCTGGCATATATGTGTGTGTGTGTGTGTGTATATATATATTGGGTATAAGAAAGAAAATAATTCTTCCAAGAGATCATTGTTACCAATTTTCAAAATTAAATTTGTGTGTGTGTGGTTTATAGGCAATGTTTTCAATAAGCATAACTTGATTTCTTGAAGAGTTTACTATAGTTTTGGAATCAACAGCTTGTAGGAAAAATAAATGATGGGTCACTTAAATGTTTTTGCTTAAATGATAAAACATTCTCTCATTAGACAAGCAAAATTCAAAATATAACAGGCTCTTATTTTATATTCTAGCTTGTCAATATCAGTAATTTGAGTTTCTAATTCATACACGTTTTCTCATTAGACAAGGTAAAATTAATTTATTTCCTGTTTGGTCTGTATACCAGCAGTCCTCAAACTTTAGTAGAGGACCCATTATTAATTATAAAATATTTGCAGACTCTATCAATGTTTTTTTTTTTTGAAAAAAAAAAGACTGTGTGCATGAAAAGCTGCATTCTGAAATTAAATGTTTTAATTCATACAAATTTAATTTCATGAAAAATATTTTTTATTCTATAGGTTTTTTTTAAATAATTTTATGAAATTTTGAACTTGCAAATCACCTTGAGTACTCTTGTTAATCCCAGTTTGTGAAACACTTTTGTATACCAACTGGTAACTAACATTGTGTACCTCTAAGTTCTGAAACTAATGTAAAATAGAACAGAAAAATGCTGCAAGTAATAAATAAGCACTAAACTGGAATTTCAAATATTATAATTGTGTGTTGTTTATTTTTTACTTTTGCAACATGAATATGAGAGAAGAAGCACATAACCCATATGTTTATGTTATATTAAACCTTGTAAAATTAACAATGATACTTGTTAAATAAAAAGTTATATCTATTGTTCTCTCTTACTTTTTCTCCTCCAGCCAAATATGAAGTGTTATAAAGAGGAAATTTTTGGGCCTGTTTTAGTCGCCATGTGTGTTGATAGTATGGAAGATGCTATAGATGTGATCAACTCTAATCCCTATGGGAATGGCACAGCCATTTTTACCACAAATGGGGCCACAGCACGAAAATTTACACAAAATATTGATGTTGGTCAAGTATGTTTCAATATTTCAGCTGTTTACAGGCAGCAATTATTGACAGTTACCAGTTTTTATTCCTAAACAGATCTAAAAGTCTAGGCAATGAATGTACTTTTAAACAAGTTGCCAGCACATGTAGATCACAAGTTGTAAGTACTGTCCTTGTGTAAGCTATACATCTAGATTTATTTTGTAAAAGTGACAATGATTATTTATAGTTAAATGAAATAATAACTATAGAAATAGTTCATTAAAACCTGTTGTAGAAGACATCCCTTTCAATAAGTAAAATTGTGTAATGTAAGTATCATATGTAGTATATTGAAATAAATATAAGGTGCAAATGTTGTATGATTATCTTAAATCATAAGACTGTTTCTCAGGAGGTTAGCCAGGCAAGTTTTAAAAGTATGTGAGTACTATTTATACAGTTTAAACAGTGTTTATTGTATTAATTTTTTTGTGTTGGAGTATTAAAAAACTGAAATGTGCTAAAGTTAGCTTGAAATAATAACTGATTATTGAGTCTTTGAGGGTGTTTTGAGAATAGATAACATTACATGAATTGTAAATATGTAATAGAAGTAGAGTTCTACTTTTGATCTATATTTATGTAGTGAAACTGTTTTTATCAATTCCAAATTCAAGATTCTTGTTTTTTGCTAGATCGGAGTAAATGTCCCAATCCCAGTGCCCCTTCCCATGTTTTCTTTCACTGGTTCCAGAGGATCTTTTCTTGGTGATTCCAATTTTTATGGGAAAACAGTAAGTAACAGTTTTTGTAAATATAAAACTTGTTTTTAGTACTATACACTGTAATTGTCTATAAACAGTACTAAGTCAGTGCTGTTCTGTATATAAACAGTGCTAAGATAGTGCTGTTATATACGAATTTAATCTGTATATAAACAGTGCTAAGTTAGTGCCATTCTGTACCAATTTAATCTGTATATAAACTGTGCTAAGTTAGTGCTGTTCTGTACAAATAAACAGCACTCACGTAGTACTGGTTATATAGAGATTACTGTACAAATTTAATCTCTATATAACCAGTACTACGTCAGTGCTGTTCTGTACATATTTAATCTGTATATAAACTGCACTAAGTCAGTGCTGTTGTGTACATATTTAATCTGTATATAAACAGTGCTAAGTCAGTAAGTATTTGAATTTTTTATTATGCAGTATTTTATGATGAATTTTGTTCACCTTCTTAATTAAAATGTTTCATTTGGTCATTAAAAACTTCTGTTTTAGTTCGAATTTAATGCAAAGCTGCTTAAGGGCTTACTATGCTATCCATTCCTAACTTTAAAATGATACACTAGAGGGAAGGCAGCTGGTAAATGTCACCCGTGACTCTTTTTACCATTGAATAGTAGGATTGGCTATCACAGTATATCACCCCCACAGTGAAAAGGCAAGCATCCTAAGTAATAGGGTTTGATTTTGTAACCCATAGGTTGCGGGTTGAGTGAGTGCCCAAGGGCTTAGATGGTGGGGAGGGGTCAAATGACCACTCCAATATTCAAAAAAGTCATTTATCACTCAGCAACTTATTGTTGTTAGGTAAATTAAGCTCCTCATAGTTTTTGTTCTTTTTAATTTTGAATAATTTCATTTAACAAGTTTTATCTATACTAAGGTATATCATTTAAGTTATGTAGAAGAAAAGGTCTACATTTTTTTTTGGAAAAGGACTTTTCTTTTACTCTTTAGTGCTAGCTATGCCCTTGAAGCACCCTATCTGCCTTGCCTGTCAAATGTGTACACATGCATAAAATTAGTTTTCAATATTGAAAAAAATTTTAAAACAATAAAAATATTTGTACTAATACTGTAACTTAAGAAATTTTTTTACTTAGTTAGAAGGGCACTAGGGCAAGCCAAAATTAATAGAATTAATTTGTTAGCACTACAACAATTTATTTAAAACATTAAAAAGGAAAAGATGTTAAATAGAGATCTATGTTTTATTAGATGGTTTTTGAGTTTATAGCTAGAAGACTTGTTGCTTTTAGAAACATTCATTAGTTTTTATTGACAAGTATATGAATGCAATTCACCTTATCTTTAATTTATAAAATTCTGTGAAGGGTTTTCTAAGTTTAAAATATATGATTGCTGGTATCTGTCCTTGAAAAACATCTTAAACAATGTGTCATAATGGATTATTTCTAGGGCTTAAATTTCTACACCCAAGTGAAAACTGTTACTCAGCTTTGGAGAGACCAAGATGTTACAGAAGGACGAGCAGCTACAGCTATGCCAATAATGAAGTAAACGAAGATAGAATTGGAAAATATCATACTATATTGATTAGTGAGGACTACAGAGTTTTGGAAGATACAATATCATGATATTAAAGATAGGATCTGAGTTGAAAAAGTAAATATTAGGTTTTTTAGTTCATTTAACTGTCAATATACTGTTAAGTTTTTCATAGGTTGTAAAAGAAATTGAAGGGTATGTTTTACTGTCTGTTCAACATAAAAAATTGGGTAATGTTTCTAATGTGTGAAAGGTGGCAACTATTCAGTAAGCTGTTAAGGGTGTCTCTTTAGGATGTATACTTTGCATTTTTTTTAGAGAGACATAAACAAATATTAGGAAATAGTAAACAGATATATTTTTGTTTTGGTTCAAATTTTAAAAGTATAGTAAAGAAATATATTATTCAGGTAAATGGAGAAATAATGCATGCATTTAATGTTGAGAATTTTTGTAATAAAATGTTTGTACCAAGTTTCAATAAAACACACATCTGCTCAATCTATAAGTTAGACAACCATACCCATAATTATTTTTAACTTTGTTTAATGCAAGCTGGAATTTATTACGGAACATTTCTATGAACATAATGATTCGTTAAATGTTTTATATATAAAAAAAATATTTACGTTATCTTTTTATCACTGGATTATAAATGAAGATGGAGTTGAACCAAGATCATTAAAAATAAAATAAACTTGAACAAATCCAGTGGTAACAGGCTGCTTTTGGAAAAGGACACTGTTGTTTGGAAAGTGGGTATAAGCTGCTCAAAATGTAAACATATTACTAGTTGTAAGTTCTGTTACAAATTTCTATTGAAATATTTCATGTATTAATGAGAACAAAGATAAATGGACACTGATGACTCCAAATGTTTACTGTTTTACCAGCAAGATTCCCAGAGTACACATCAAATAAGGACCAATAATGTTGGTTTTGAGCTTATGCTGCAGTTCATTCTAGACAAGTCTTGGAGTCCTCTTACTGATTTAGCAGTTTTCCATCTCATGTAATACTATTACTAAAAGTTCTGTTTTACTGACATTGTCAACTATAGTGATGTGGTTAGATCACTTCTGTTTGTAGATAATATCTTATCAGTATGAGAACAGAATGTTGATTTTAATTGTCAGTTATGAACTAAAAATTCTATAGATTACTTAAGATTAAACATTAATTAGTTTGAACATTAGTACTGAAACTCACTAGTTTCAAAATCAGGGAAACATGTCACTGAAAAAAGACTTGATAATTATTTTTCATCATAAATTACAATAAGAAAACCTTATTTGGTTAACTTTTTTGAGCTTTGGGGATCAGCCAAACATTTTGTGAAGCTTATAGTCGAGTTTTATGTATTTTGTTCCTGTTTTGCTATCATTAAGTGAGATCATATAATTTCAAATTGAACAAAATAGCTATAAAATGCTATGAAAACTCTTACTATTACATATTGCACTTATATTATTCTGACCCTCTTATCTTCGGAGTGGGTGTGGGTTCGTTATAGCGTGCTGAGACTGTGAATCATTCGCAACGAGTTTTTGTAAGAATGCGCTTCACACATTAAACTATAAGAGTGACTGTCAAATCCCACTATTCAGTTGGACAAGAGCTGGCGGTGAATGCTACCTTTCCTATAGTTTATCAGTTCGAAGTTTCAAACAGATATGCTCATTTCACCCTTTAGGTAGTATCATATGGAAACAGGCTTATGAAGTACCTTCTGAGCCACTGGTAGTGAAGTATATTCTGTATGTGTCTGTTACCTTTCAATTATCTTATCAGTTGTCAATATATACGTACTCAGAACACCAAATTACTAGGCTGTTCATAAAGAAGATCACAAAACTTTGTGTAAATTGTGGAACATTTTATTAACAAATACCACTTCTTGATAGTGTAACAACCTGTATTCATTTACGGTAATTTTGAGACATCGTTTCGAACAGATATTGCAAATTTTCATCATTACTGCTAGCTAGTAAAGCTCGTTACACTAGCTCCTACCTCCCAGTGGTTCAGCTGTAAGTTTAAGGGTTTATAACAACATAGGTCGAGTTTAGGTACTCGCAATGGGTACATAACTATTTGCCCTTAATAACAAGTTATTACATTATTAAAAATGTATCGTTACCCCCACACGCACGCGCGTGCGCAAACTACAACTATGTAAGTAAAAATGTAGCATGGTTTCTAGGGTAGTATCTACGGAAGTAGGACCCATATGACGGCTGGGATATATTATCCATCAGATTTAAACTTTAATCACTAGTCTCACAAAGTATATCGTAAATAAGCCTCACAACAGTCTACATCTTTGTCGTCTCGGGAGATGGCTAATCATATAATATTAATAAGTTTATTAACAGAATATTAGGGGTGATAAAAAAACGTACCTCTTGATGTTGGTATTTTATCAATAATTAACAGTAGTTCAAAAGTAAGCAATTAATGGATCAAATGAAAAATTCCACTGAACAAGACTTGATATCAAAATTTTCCCGAGAAAAGCTCTTAAGAAATGGTAGTATACCCACCCATTCAACATTACACGTTGTCCGCGTCGTATTCAACTCAGCCCAAAAAACTTTTTCATCTTAAAAATCACACAAAAAACTGAAATGATATTGTACAGAAAACTATACTCCGCACAGTATTTTGAGAACATTAAAAATGTTGCATAAATAAAAAACGTAGAACTAAATTAAAATATTTGAAAAACGGATGTGGGTTGTAAATTATTATTTTTTTGTAATTTTTCATTCCGCAATTAAATGTCAAATATCCGACTTGGAACTCGCACAAATACACAAAAATAAAACATTAAATGCCACACCAACACTTTTATCAAGTGTGACCATACAAGTGTCATTTTTAGCCGCGGCTCCGAGTTTGTTTTTTCAAGTACAAACTTTTAGCTCATAGCTCCATCATCTCTTGACCAATTTCAGATCTAATTACAGTTTCCGATTCAGAAGGTTAAACCCTTTCAACTGATGTATTTGACCACGCCCAAGGTCTCGTGCGTTAATTTATTCTAATCCTGCCTAAAAGAATTTCAATTTGAGGGTAGGCTGATAGAGATCCTGATGAGTAATAACACTGAATCAGGTATACGCGTGCCCCACGCATGGTATTACTGACGCACAAAAATATAGCTAGTAAAATAGGAAACAAAGGTTTCGTAAATTAATTTACTCTAATCCAGCCTACAATAATTTAAAGTGACCGCGGCTATTGGGGATTCCCTCTTGTTTTTAATGACATCTGCAGAACACAGAAAATCAAATTATATATATATGGTCGGTGTTGTGTTGGTTCGTATTTGTACTTTAACTATCGTGTCACTATGTAGACAAAGTGTTCAAGAATTCCTCCGTTACTCCTCGTAGACACTAAAGTAACAACTACCATTAGATGATAAATATCATGTCATCGAACTGTATCTTACACTTAAAGATGTTGACGCTATGACTGACATAAGTTTTCATTTTACCGAACTTCCACATTAGAGAGAACGTAATTGAACGTTAACGTCCCTTGGGATTGCTGGACGAATGAGCACAAAAGCCATAAAGTGGTGGGAGGGAGAACAGAATCACACATCATGGTCCTTTGCTAACAAATACTCTACGAAGTCAGAAGGTTTGTATTACCTGATCATGACGTGTAACGAGGTCAGCGCACACGAGTATCGTCGTAATGTCGTCTAGTACTGGTCAGACGAGTGGTCTTGTGACAATTGAACGGATGTAGATAAAGATGTATATGAAGATAACAAGAGAGGGCTTCCACCGTTAGGGCTGTAAGAGTTGAAACTAGAAATGGTACGAAGTAGAAAAGAACGTTAATATGTCTATATATAGTTCAGTGTTCCAGTTAGTAGAGTGATTTTCTTTGTCCGAGGACTTTTATTGAAACTGTTATTGTTATGGAATTTTCATGACACGGTAATCCTGCTGCAGCACCATAGAGTCTGAAACGTTTTTGGTCTTTATTGTTACATGATAATGCAGTGTTCTGAATAGAGAATCAAATGATTTGACATTAATTTCTCAGTCAATTATTCATCTACTGTTGTTTCCACAAATTCAGGAAATAATAACGGAATAGATAATAACCAATAAAAATAAGTTTAACAGTGTAGAGATGCACCGAAAACAAAATCAAAATATGAAAAAAGACGTTAAAGTTTGACTTTTATTCGAGGCTTCAAATTCAGATTTCAACAATTTTTATAACATCCTGGATTATCATGTCTAAAGTACGTTTTTTTGTTGTTTTTTTTATAGTGTTTGCTTTATTAGAAGCCCCCCCCCCCAGTAGCTCAGCGGCATGTCTGCGGACTTACAACGTTAGAAACCAGGTTTCGATACCCGTGGTGGGCAGAGCACAGATAGCCCATTGTGTAGCTGTGTGCTAAATTACAAACAAACAAGCTTTATTAGTATATGCACAATTTATTAATCTAGAAGCTGATGTGTTTGTTAGACAATGTATGCAATATTGACGATAGCATATAATTTCAAGCTTAATTTTTTCCCGTATGTAATCAATATTGCCTCTTCTTTTGGTTCCGGAAACAAACAAAAGTACTGTTTGTGCTACAGGACGTTTGACGATTACGTCCAACAAACCGCCGGAAAAGCGTTATTTGAAAGAGTCTGCTTGTATGGTATTTCTGTTACGCGGAAAAGATCAGTTTGTCATAACAGGAAGCAAGTGACGTGCACTAGGAGTCATTTGAAAGAACAGTTTTGATATAATAGAGGTTTACTTTCATGTACAGAGGTTTGAATATGTTATACTAAAACAGTTTTGAATAAGTAAGTCAAGAGACATAGCCAATATAAAGTCGCGGTGAAACAGAATGTATCAGAACTACATTTTGGCATCATGTAGCTAGTGGATGCCATCGAAAACTGAGCGCTTTTAGGAGGGCTAATAACAGCCCTTTCTGATGTAATATGTTCATATACATAGATCATAAACTTGTGTTCAGATTGGGTAATTAGAATTTTAAAGGTGAGGATATTCATTGTGCTTAATGGAATTGGAAAACAAAAGATTATGAATAAACTTGGAGCACCAGGATCATCCAAAAAAAGAGACCTGCAACAAGTCATACCCTAACCATGGTAAGCAAAGTGTAGCATTTTGTAACATACGAGAATTCACCAAGACAAATATTAGTGGCAAAAGCTGATCACGCACCCCTGGTAACAGTACGCAATATAATAAAGAAAACACAACTGTCGCATAGTTTCTGTAGCTGGAGGACAAAATAAGTGTTCGTGGTATTTAGTTCACGCAGAGGCATAATGAGTGGTCAAGTCACCGATTGCAATGCCTATGGAGTTATTTGCTATTGAATTATTGAGACAATTGGGGAACCGTCGTTTTCGTTCTCTAGATGGATTGTGGATGACAGTCTTACGACGGATCCTTTTGTGATTGAAAATAAGCTGCACGCTCATCAGATAGAGGATGACTAGTCTTGTGGATTTTAACGACATTTTGAGGCTCCAAAATCGTGTTATTGTAATTCTGTACAAACTATGCCCAAATAATATGTAGTTCTTCAATTAATATTAAACATTCTCTTTGGGTATTCCTATGCGTTGCTTATCAAGTTAGCTATTTTACACAAATACATACTTGCGCATGCCCCCACAGCGGTATGTCTGCGGACTTACAACGCTAGAATCCGGTTTTCGATACCCGAGATGGGCAGAGCACAGATAGACAACTGTGTAGCTTTGTGCTTAATTACAAACGAACAAATACTTGCGCATATTCAGTAAGTCTTGAATCAGACCTTACTGTAGAATCTGTTTGAATGATTATAACTTGTATATTCCACAAGATCTAAGCTAAAGGATAAACCTGTCCGTTGTTATTGTGCATATGGTCCCACCGCAAAGGAAAGAATACGTAGCGATGAAATTTGTTCTTTTTATGTATTCTCAAACCTGCAATTTTTGACTCTGACATCTCAAACAAACCTGAAACGTTGCAGTTCAATGCATAATTTCAAAATCCTGAACGTGCACTCGCGCTTCGTCCAAATATGTACTCTGAACAGCGGAAGTTCACAGCCCTATTTTAATTTAATTATCTTATTGGTCAATTATTTAAAATTAGGTTTATATTTGTTAATATTCAAAAGCGAGGAGGTATAAGTGCGTAACTCGCGGGTACAGAAACGTAATTTTTTTAATCGAAAGTATATTCTAATGTATATGTTAAAGATAAATATAGCATATTGTGATAATTAAATATCAAAGTAATATTTACAGCTTATAGGTAAAAAGTTTGTTTTTTTTATGAAAGAGAAATGTAAAGCTAGTCCTGTAGTTAGTATTGTCAGACTGTGCATCTACTTTGGTTTTAGTGAATTCTAACTTTATATATATATATATATATATATATAAACAAGTTAAAACTAAACAATGCCAAAAATCAGGTAAAAAAATAAATAGAAGTAAAAAGGCCGATGGCCCGCTAAAAACATAAATTAAGTATATATATAATCCAGTAATTAAAATTCTTGCGTTAAAGAGTTTTGAAGCCTGTGATATTAATAGTGGTTTCATTTCTACTAAAATGATTAAACTAGAATATTAATAAACAATTAAAATAACCTATGAGTTTGCTTCTATAAAGTAGAATTTGTAAACTGAGTAATGTAGTATAAACTACAAGATACGAGTTAAAATAACAACCTAGGCTGTGATGATAAAGTTATGAAATTTATGTGT
>NW_013666641.1:257981-265948 GCF_000517525.1 Limulus polyphemus | reverse complement strand
AAATAAAATGCTTGTTAATATGGCTGAGAAAGCCACTAGGGGGACATTCTGAGCTTCCAATTAGTTATTTATGTCATATATAGAAGTATGTGTATATAAGGGAGTGTTTACAAAAATGGAAAAATGTGGGCAGGGTGCCACTCTGTTTGATTTATTACATGAGCAACATCTTAGCAAATAGAAAATATAAGAACCTTCTTATTTTATATTCTAGCTGTCAATATCTTTAATTTGAGTTTCTAATTCGTATGAAACTATAGACGTAGTATTTTGACTTCACAAGCATCTAATTTGAACCAGTGCTGCATTCAACATACCACGTGACACACAAAAATTGATGTTTATCTGTGTGTTTTTTAATATTTGCTTTTAAATTAAGAAATTGAGTAATAAATAGTACTAAAATTTGAATTATAATCTACAGTTTGATAACAAACTTATTGACATAAATTCATGAAATAGTAGTTTAATAAAATTTTGAATGCAAATCAACAAACGAGATGACATGGCCTTTCACCCGTGACCCATCTCGAAAGGGTTAATGTTCCTTGAGTAAAACAATCTGACTATCCAAAAAAAATTACTGTTATGAAAATTTCAAAGATGTCATGATAAAGTGGTGTTGTTTGAATGTCTAAAGTCCTCAAAAATATTAGGCAATCTTTTACGAAACAATGTACTTGCAATTTAGTGATAAACATTAACATTTCTTGATGACAAGTTAACGTCTCATATTTAAAGTTGTTAATGCTTACAAAATCATGGTAACGTTCACAACAACAAATCACTTTTTAAGAACGAAAAAAAAGGTTAACACACTTGGTTGTCTTATGGCATGCTGCTCCAGTACTTGCTTGTAACATGGTTGCTTTAGCTAAAATATCTTGACCTGTATAAATAACAATTATTTCATTAGTAGTTAATGGTACTGCATATAATTTAAATTTCTTACAGACTTTCACATTAATATGGCAGATACAAATGCATTTGACAAGACAATCTATTTCTAGAAGACAACGGAAATATGGGTTTTTTTGTGGCTTTAAACCATGTCTGTGATGACAGTAAAAAATGTTTCTGGAGGTAGAATTAATCATGAAAATAACAGTTATATATTGTTTAATAAAAAATAATAATAATGATATTTAAACTAAAAAACATAACCATACCTCAAAAATAACTATCAATAGATTTTGTAATTGTCCTTCCAATGGAACTTGGGAAAAAACAATTTAAATGGACAAAAATCAATGTTGGTATTTTTCAAAAAAAAAAAAATACAGACAATCAAACACTGATGGAATTTTAACAGTTTTTTTGCAAACAAGTAACTTTTACACAAGTCATTAAATTTATTTACAGGAATATATGAACTCTGTTACTGAAAATAATTTTGTTTCTTGATCTAAATTTTTCTATACAGTTGATTTACAAAACACCAATAATTTTTTAATTATGGATGTCTCCCTCATCTGCATAAAAATGTTGGTTTTAAATGGCAAGACAAGAAATGAGTTAATCTTCTAATCCAAAAACACATTTAAAAGCAATTGTGTTTTATAGTCCATTACCTTTAACTTCAAAATATACGAGATATGGAGCTACAAGTGTTTTCTGCACAAAGTTAGACACGGTCAAAGATGAGGAACTTGGATTGTCAATGCTACCAAACCAGTATTGTGTTCCCAATATTAATCCAAACTTGAGAATCTAACCTAATATTTGTGGGAAGTACATTCTAATGAAAACATTCCACGATATATTTCATACCAAACACCATAAGTAAGTCACCACAGGTTGGTATCTGGGGAGATAACTATTTATTATAGATATGCCATTTGCTGCTCTTGTCATTCCTTCTTTGTATGTTAGGTTTTTATGATCTTCTGCTTCTTTCTTTGTTTATCTTTTGCACTAGATGGGACTTTTGTATTTTTTGTGATCTAACTTTTCAGAAACTGATATTCCATCATTATCACATATACACCTGCTACACTTGTAGCAGATAAAACATCTTATAATCTTACACTTCCAAGAAAAAATTGAAACTACATTTTCTGACATATTTTCTAAGGTTTCTAGTATCTCTGCAACACCTGTATGTATAAGACATCATTTTGCTATGATAACTAGCTATAAAGATCAAAGACCACTTCTCAATTTTTGTATAAATTTTGAATGGAAGAGGTACACAAACTTGTCTCTTTTCATAATATAATCATGATTTTGTTTTCTTCAGCACATAAATAATGAAGAAGGCATGAAAATATCACGTGAGTGTACCATACTTTGGTAGAAAAAAGAAAAGAGAAAAATATATATAAATAAAGTTTGGGGCTAAGGAAAATTGCAATGAAAACCTTGTTGAATAAAGTACAATGAATTAATATTTAAAACCATGTAGTGAAGCATTATGGGATAAGTTTTAAAAATAACATACCACTTAATTTCTCATCCAAAAAAGCAATGCTAGCAGTATTAGGAAGTCGAGGAACTTGATAGCGTTGACTGTTGAATCTTATAGTTTCACCAAATGTTACCTTTAAGAAATTAATTAAGATTAACAAAGCTGGTAAGATCTTTCTTATTCTTCAATTATTATACTATGATGTAGGTATACATTTTTCATTTTGTAATGCAGTTTAAACCTTATGCTCTTACTAAACACACAAGATTACAGGCAGTTTAGCAAAAGCTTAAAATTGGAACATAATTAGCATTAAAAACAGAATTTTAAAATAATTCTCTGAAAATATGCATAGACTTTTCCTTAGATGCCTCTTACATCACTCTCATTATTCTGACAAATCTACTGAAGTACTGATGTATTGGGATCTAAATCAACCAGTTTAAAGTCTTTACTGAATCATTAAATTAAAAACAAATCCAACAAATACACATAGTAACGACTGTTTCAACTAACCATCCAACAATGTCATTTAAATACAAATACAAATTTAAATAAATTGTTAGATTATATTACAGCAAACACTGATAAAAGCTCTACAATAGGCAGATTGTTCACTACATGATCAAAACTAAGTCACAGTTAATACTGTTAAATGCTATTCAATGTGTAAATTGTTAACAACACACGGTGGATATGTAAAAACTAAGCCACAATTACTGGTAAATGCTATTCAATGTGTAAATTGTTAACAATGCAACATTGGAGTGTAAAAACTAAGCCACAATTACTGGTAAATGCAATTCAATGTGTACATTGTTAACAATGCAACATTGGAGTGTAAAAACTAAGCCACAGTTACTGGTAAATGCCAATTCAATGTGTACATTGTTAACAATGCAACATTGGAGTGTAAAAACTAAGCCACAGTTACTGGTAAATGCAATTCAATATGTACATTGTTAACAATGCAACATTGGAGTGTAAAAACCAAGCCACAGTTACTGTTAAATGCAATTCAATGTGTACATTGTTAACAATGCAATATTGGAGTGTAAAAACTAAGCCACAGTTACTGTTAAATGCAATTCAATGTGTACATTGTTAACAATGCAACATTGGAGTGTAAAAACTAAACCACAGTTACTGTTAAATGCAATTCAATATGTACATTGTTAACAATGCAACATTGGAGTGTAAAACTATACCACAGTTGCTGGTAAATGCAATTCAATGTGTACATTGTTCACAACACAAAGATAGAAGGTAAAATCTAAGTCACAGGTAAACTTGACTTGCTCTATTATGTACCGGTTAACATTTGTTTTATTACTTTAGCTTATATATCAACAGGTTTTATAAAGGTGTTTATGCTGTGATAATATTCTGAATAAATTTAAATTAACAGCTCACACTATAGCAGCCATATTGCTCCTCAAGGGTAACAACAAAAGTGGTAAAAAATGTCCAAATTATTAGCTAACTTAAAATAATTCAAACACAACCAGTCCCACAATTCAAGACAATTAATAGGTTTTATGTACAATTTAAGTAGACAAGTATTTTGAAAATTTAACTGAAACAAAACAAAAATCATATATAAATGAAGCTAAAATACATATATATATAGTTTAACACATACAATAAACCTTTATGTGATCTTACGTGTACAAAATCAAAGGCTCACCTTTAACTGAGTTTCTAAATAGCTTCGAACATCTTCCATATGTGTTGAGAATGTATCCAGATTATTGACGACTAATTCTGCAGCCTATAAAACAAAAACAGGCTTATTTTGTACCATTGTGTTTTTCTTATTTCAAGTTTTATTGCAGAAAAATTGTAACAGATTTGACTCGAATAGTTTAGTCTTTATTAGTAAAAAGAAAACTATACTGCACTTGCACTGACATAAAATAAAAACAATCATTTTCAACAAGTCCAAAATTATTTATGAGTGTGTTTCCATTACCACACATAAACAACAAGAGTTAACCACAACTACAGTTAGTAAATCTTTTCCAATACAACAGATTAATAGTGAAAAAAACAACAAATCTTGCACAGTACTATTCCACTATGAATACCAAGGAGTTATTTGATAGAAATATTAATGCCTATCTATACTCCATTCTTTTAATTTGACCAACACACTTGTTAAAATTATTAAATTAAAAAGTTATATTCTTCAAAAATTAAAGGCAAAAACTGACCTTTCCAAGTCCAGCAATCATTGCAACATTTTCAGTTCTGAAACAGGCATGAACAATTAGGATGTTGTCAACTTTTTGAGTGATAAGTTAAAAAACAAAATGCAAGTGTAAGTTATATTTTCGAGTAATAAGAGAAAGAGACACCAGACAAGATAAAAAACTATTAATCACAATTAGATGACAAGGAGATCTTCTGTGTTTTACACAAGCTAATTATAAAGTGACCTGGTGGAGAATTAAATATTCAAGTTACTTTATTTCAGATATCTGAAGAGAAAATATGACCTCAAAGTGGCAACAAAAAGCAAACTACAGACACTCGGGTTCACAGACTATGTCCAGTTAAAAGGTTAATGTAAAACTGTATTTAAACATACAGAGGTATCGCTCATTGGGAAACAAGCACAAGATTAAATGTTGCATGCATTCTCGAGCTAAAGAGGAGATAATGTTCTGTATAGGAAAAATGTTAAAACTGAGGTCAGCTTACAAAAAGGATTATTGCTGGATGGCACCCATAGGTCATCAAAATTGCATAATACTTTAACACTGCATGTTTCATAGTTTGTTCCAGTAGTACAGCTGTGTGCTCATAACTAGGGAAAGAGAGATTCCTGAAAACTAAGCAGGGTGCTGTGCTTAATGCTGCATAGCCTACAATATGCACAGGTACAATTTATATTCACAAATTAAACAAAAATACACTATGCAACGTTTTTCATTCAGAATTCAATATTTAGTAAATTTATTACCTGTCTTAGTAAAGTATAAGCCAATATGCCCACAAAACAATGGTGCAAGAACTAGGGGTGCTGAGGGTGTGGCAGCATCCCTCCTGGCTTGATTTGGTACCTATCATAGACATGGGTTTTGATTTTGTTCAATGGCTTTCCGCTCCTGCTGTTAATATCCTATCAGCAATGTCTCTATTTCTTGAGTAAACTCTCACAAGACATTGTGTTTCTACATATTAATTGTGCACTGTAGAAAGGAATGTAGGGTTCTGTATGCAGCTTTATACTGAAGATATATGCAGATCAGACAAATGAAGTGTAAATTTGTTTAACAACTGAAGCAGCTCCTATAATGATATAGTTTCAGTGAAAACTATCCCCATTCCCTTCTTATTTTTAATCCTACATTTATAGCCACCTTGTACAGGATTTTGATTTTACACATAATTCCTTCTGCTGCAGATTTTTCAATCCAAAATAAGTGTTATAAGGATTTCATTAAGTAACATAGAACTATACACACAAATTAAATCCAACAATAACACTAAAGACAGAAATCAAACAAATAACACCAGGGTAAAGTTACAATATAAAATAACATACCACTACATATAGAAAAGACATGCCTTTAGAAGGTGAGTATTTTGTTTACAGGTGTATGTGTAGAAATCAACTTGTATATCACCACATCCTTATATATGAAATCATATGTTGGTCCAGTTATGCAATTTTGTTCTTATTAGAATAAGTTTCCCCTACCTTTGCATCAATAACCTGATATGAGGGTCATCTTTAAACAACCTTGGTCTTTAGTATGTAAACCATTTTGAGATTTGATAAAAATAATATTGTTTAAAGATGATGCTGGCTACTTTGTAATAAAAATTATCACTTAACCTGGAATGACAAGATTATTTTCTATCATATTTAAAAGCTAAACATTTTACACAACAAAACAATGAACAAGACTACACTAATCTACATAATCCCTATATATCAGCCAATGAAACTGCAACTTGCTTGGTAGAGCCAATTGCATGGTTACAAATTAAAAATTACGTTAACTCATGAAATTCTTTGTTGAATGAAACAATAATGTTTTGTAATACTGTTTGCCAAGTGGTTTATAAGATTCACATAGAAGCAGTGTTAACATAGTATCACTCAATCATGCAGAAGGAACACAGATGTATCATATGAAAAGATGCATAAGATGGGGAATTAAAAAAGATAATTTCAAAGAGAGAGGAAAACCCCTACTAAAGATGGTGTTGTTTGTACTAAATGATATCAACACACAGCTCAAAATTAATGGTGGTCTGTTCGCCAATGGCCACCAAAAATGCCGGCAGACTACCCAAAAGGTTTTCTTGGGTGGTCCGTGTGGCCACTAAAAAATTGCCCATGACAACCTATATTTAATTCAGGAGACAACTATGAGAATAACAAAGTTATCTTTAGAATTATTTGCAATGTTATTCTCAAATATCGAGTCAATTATTACTTGCAAATATCCAAAGGGTTGGATGCATTGGCACTATGGTGCGAGCAGACCGAGACCCCATCTGAGCTCGCAAAAGCTGGCTCCAACCAGATATAGTGTATCTGCCAACACAGGCTTTTTTGAATTTTGAGACAGCTTGAATCTGTTTAGCTACTAACATCTTCACACAGTTGGAAAACTTGCAGCAACTTGCCAATAACTGTATAGTACATTAGGGAAGTGGTAGCTTATGTGATGGTCCTTTTTAAACACATTTTGTAGTAAAACACAGAAACTGATTAACACAATGTTATATACCTTTGTATATTTAACTGCATAATAAATTTAAAATGTTATTACGATTATACATTATTTATCGTTGTTGCAGTCTCTACTCAACATGGTATCCATTTCATAAATTTGGCTTGTTCATTCTGTATCATGTGATTAACTGCTATCACATCTGTAACACGAAATCATATTCACTGTGATCAAGACACATAGTAGTGCAGCCAAAACAACCTCCAGGACACACTGTGTGTTATTAACAGGAGTGATAGTTTAGCAATTTTCCACTTTCAGTAGATTAGACTGTGGTAACCCAAACTATCACATATTTTCAGTGGTTATGCTCTGCTGGACCCTTACTTCACATACCAAATTTTAAGGCAATACACCGAGAGTATGGAAAATTTATTTAACTGAAAAACATACTTAACTTTCATGGATTTTTTTCAAATTTGGTACACTGATAGATCTATACAACCTACAATTAGTTGTCAAATTTGGTCCAAATATAAGCCACATGTGCAAAGGTATTCAACAAAAACTGCTCAATTTGTACCAAAATTTTTGCACATGGCTATGCAAAAAGTCACATCAGCTATCGATCTGAAATTTTTACCACAGCTTCACCTAAGAATAAAGGTGGACCGTATTTAGTTTTTTTGTCATTTGGATTAACCCTTTCAAAATGGGTCACGAGTGAAAGGCCATGTCATCTTGTTTGTTGACTCGCATTAAAAATTTTATTGAACTACTATTTCATGAATTTATGTCAATAACTTTGGTATCAGACTGTAGATTACAATTCAAATTTTAGTACTATATATTACTCAATTTCTTAATTT
>NW_013666641.1:255529-257345 GCF_000517525.1 Limulus polyphemus | reverse complement strand
CACTCCAATTATTATACAATAATTTTGATGGACATAGTATCCTCATCACTGTGTAGGTCTTTTTATGCAGACATATTTTTTACACAAAACATATTTTACTGCTCCCACTCTGTTGCTTGTGTTTTAGTTTAATATGTCTTATTTGTATATTGCTATTACTTTTTTTCGGTATGGTTACTGGATTTAAATTAAAATTTCATAAAATGTACAAAAATGCTGTTGTACTGTGCCCTCTTATATTTAATACTAAAATTCTAAAGCAATGAAATGTTATTTTGGTATGAATTAATTTGATAAAAATAATTAATAACAAAGAAAAATCACATAGTTACAGAATAGCTACAGTATACCAAGAAATATGATTATATTCATGTTTTTCACCACTTGAGTATTTACAGAACTTTGTGTAATATGTCACTACATGGACTTGCTTCAGATGCAAGTGACTAAAATTTAGAAAAGAGACGCCATGGAAAGCATGGATGACTAATGTTTGAAAAATATCATGACACTAAAAATGAATAGCAACATATATATATATCATAATAATTAGAACTCACCAAAACAAGAAAGGTTACAAGATTTAGTTGTTTTTTACAACTTTTACAAGTAAAATATTACACAGTACTACAGTACATTATATCAAAATGATTTTGGAGCATCACCATATCATTACAGTCCATGTAGCCATGTCTGATGATGCTCAGTCTGATGACCATACACCTTGACAATAGCCCTGCAAGTGCAGTTTCTATTGCAAAAGACTCAGTTAAAGAGCTGTCTTGTCCAAAGCACACCACTCCATTCTGATGGCTTTCCATTATCCATCTTATGTATGAAGACAATAGCTCCCTAACACCAATTTCAACAGTCTAATCAGTATGCCTTCTTAAGGAATATCAAGAATACCTATTTAATTCTCCAGCTGCTTGAGGTATGCAATCATTGACTTGGAGGTATGACTGTAATCTTATATTGGTGACCCTAAGATGTGGTGTGTTGGCCTTGTTTCTTGACGGTGAACCTTCTTGATTATGCTGCATACTTTCATCTGTAACAGTAGGATGACTATTGCCAATGACCTTTGTGTTCGTGGATCCTCACCTGTAATATTTTGCTTACGAAAGCTAGGGTAAAATTTGTTGCAGAACTCTTTGTGGATGGTCCTGGTATCCCAAATTGATCCATATTCCTTTGTTTTCCAGTGCCATTAAGTACAAAAGATATCCCTGTCTTGGAAATTCTAAATCCACAATCTGACATATGTTCATGGCCTGAATGTATGAATACTTTGCATTGGAAAAGTCTGTTACATACCCTTCCCAAAAGTAATCAGTTTTCAGTAGCATCACATCACCTACAAAATGTCAAGCAATGTCAAAACATAGTTGTGATACATGTTGTTCCACTGTAAACTTTATATGTGCTGTGGTTGTCACACGACTTGCTGACTGGCACATTCAAAATCATTGTAATATAACATACTCCACCCTGTATAATGCCACTTGTTCCTATTACTATTTACTCAACATCCTACATAACTAGAAATATGGCTGAAACACACAATCCTGTAAAACAAATGTATTTAACTGTCACTTACCCAGGCCTATACCCTCTTTCCTGTCCTCCACCAAATAAAGATGGAAAAAGTATGGAATATGACTGATTTTCACGAACAAACAAAGCTCCTGTTCTTGGTCCATAAAACTAAACAGGAAAAGAAACAAGAAAGAAAGAATAATTATTCATCGAGGCAATAAAAGGGTAATTACTATAGAAATTAAAGTCTATTATCATTTTTTTAAAATTTTTTAAC
>NW_013666641.1:249322-254762 GCF_000517525.1 Limulus polyphemus | reverse complement strand
TTTTTTTTTATGGTAAAACATTGAATGTAGAACGTCACATGCATTTTTTTTTTTATGGTAAAACATTGAATGTAGAACGTCACATGTATTTTTTTATGGTAAAACATTGAATGTAGAACTTCACATGTATTTTTTTTATGGTAAAACATTGAATGTAGAACGTCACATGTATTTTTTTATGGTAAAACATTGAATGTAGAACTTCACATGTATTTTTTTATGGTAAAACATTGAATATAGAACTTCACATGTATTTTCTTATGGTAAACATTTAATGTAGAACTTCACATATATTTTTTTTATGGTAAACATTTAATGTAGAACTTCACATATATTTTTTTATGGTAAAACGTTGAATGTAGAACTTCACATGTATTTTGTACTTTACGTATTCTTTTTATTGTTTAATAGATTTTACATGTTGTAGGTAAACTGGCAAACAATTACTTTTTTACATTTGGCATCTTTTCTACAGAACAATCGAGAACTCCAATTTACTGAAAATCAATAACAGTAACTAGTTAATATATTGTTTAACACAAGATATTCAAACAATTGTTTTTCTTCTTCATCTATATTTCTCTTTTCTAGTTTGGGAATAACAGATTTATAGGACAACAAGAAGCACTAAATAGAAACTACCAATAAGATTCATGATGTATCTGCATAACATAATTTCCATATGAGTCGTGTGTTCCAAACTGTGTGTTAATCATAAAAAGTACACATTAAAATGTAAAAAGCTATGAAATTCCATTTTCAAATGACAAAACCTGCATACACATGGTTAGCCATAATCTTAAGTGCAATCCATGCATACTATATCTGAAATCATCACTTCACTGTAAATTTTGGGTAATGAACAAATGTCATATTTAATGGACTTTTCTGTTTCCCATGAAAAACCTCAATATGCTGTTATTTCTTTCACATTTGTCAACCTCGCTTGACAAGTTTAATTCATTTTATTCTGGGAATCCAAAAATAACTCAAACGACAAGTTTCACAATACTCAGATATTTTCAACTTAAGCTGTAATGAAGTTGGAATGAATACAAAAGACAAATTTTCTCTTTAAGGTTGCCGGTACATACAATTAATGAAACCACACAGCCTTATCTACTATATCTATATGTATTAAACCCAGCCAGCAAGTGATAGAAGAACACAAGTCACTAACTATAAACCTGAGTGAATGATAAAAATGTGAATAAATCTCAACATACAGGACCTGCTTCTTTAACAATGCTACAATGACACATTTTCACAAAATGAATTGTCTAATGAGATCAAACCTTATGACCCACAACTGTTAGGAAATCAACATTAAGATCTGAAACATTGACAGGGATCTTGCCCAGAGCTTGTGCAGCATCTGTATGAAGTAAAATTGGTACAAGGGGGCATTGCTGTCTGCCCCTTTCTTTGTTTTTGTACCGGATACTCTCAGCTATTTCTGCAACAGGCTGTAAATAAAAATTAATAGTAATTTAAAGGTATTTTTCTGATAAAAATAAATAAATGCTTTCATTCTCACTTTAGATAGATAGCCCATAACTTTTTACTTACTAAGATGGTACCATCAATATCTTACCAAATCTCTTAATTAGAAATATATGTTCTTTGTTATTATCTCTGTACATAATAAAATATTACTTACTCTGTAAATGATTAAAAATCAAATTTTATTACACTAATAAAATGATTTGCCCAATTTCAAATTTTTCATCACATACAACAAACTTATAGGTAGAAATCAGTTACAAGACAACATTAATTCTAAAATATGAAAACTAATAGAGATTTTATACTGTATACTAATTCAATAAAAATAAATCTTCACATAATACATGTAGTTGTTTAGATTAATTGCTCTCATTTAAATTATTAATTACCAGTGAATAATTAAATTATGTCATATATCTTGTACTGTCCACATGTGCACAATCACTGCTACTCTTCTTAAGAGCAGTTTCTACCATCATGTAAAGAAAGAAATACACGAACAAAATTACAAACTCTGAGGTTATTAATTGCAAATAATTTTTGAAAATGTGCTTTTTATGGATTATATTTAGTATTCAAGATGTTGTTTCAGTTAGGAAACTGAAAAGAATATAATAAGTAAAACATATAAAAAAAATTTATAATTTACGTTTGAGATATTAATACTCTGAACAACCACATTTCCAGGGGAACTGTTAAAGCCAACCTATACATAAACTTTACAATGTACACTATAATCTGTCAAGATAAAGGTTTCCAGGAAAAGTATAATGTAACTGGTTAAAATCTTGATATACGAGATGAGCCTAATTACACCTTCAGTGTTTGAACATGCAGAACAGATATGACTGTTACATCACTAGATATTTACTGAAACAAGTAAGGTTGTTTGGATTTTGAAGTAAATTTTGATTATTTAAAAAAAAAGATATTTTTTAACACTGGCTCACAAATGTTTGTAAGAGGTATTCAAAATAATTAAAATACATAGATAAATAGCTCAATAATTACCAATTACAACTATTGTTAATAGGCAATTTATTTCAGCACAATCAAACAATAAAGAATTTATAATCATTTAATGCATTTATTTCCGTTCCTGGTTAGTGAACTATAGTTATAACGGATAAAGCTTGGGGAAATAGCACCCAAAAAGCATTGGGGATATCCCAACTATCAAGGAAAATCCAAAACACTGAAGTTAAACAAGTTGACCTTCACGGAAAATCAAAAGAATAGTGCAGAGGTGATTGCTTAAACCAACAACGTCTCACCTCCTACTGCCTTTCGCTGTCTGCAGGGGAAGGGAAGGCAGTCACCCTTAAAGTTATTTAAGTTTTAAAAGTAGAAACAGAACCACCCAATAAGCACTCATTGTAATACCCACTGTTTGTTTATATACTTCTTCATTAAAAGTGATATAACTATTATATGTACAAAAACTAAGTATATTTTTACATTGATATTTGGTGAATTTATGTTTTGAAATAATTATTTCTGCATCTATAAATTTATCAAGTAGGTCATTAAAGACCCTAATTAAACCTTTCACATATATTATAGTACATAAAATAGTCAAATCATAAGTAATAAAAGAGTTGGCTGTTTGTAAAGAGTTTAAATAATTTAAGCAATCCAAAACCGGAATATTGTTTTTTTATGATCCAGAAATAATGATACGAATCATTTGAAGACAGTAACTTTATTTTTTCAAATAAAATATCCAAAATATTATTAAGTACTATAGAAACAGATTTAGTAACTGTATTTAAAGAGTTGGTAATAAAGATGAACTTGATAGGTTTTTTAAATAGTTTCAGAATTAAATATAAAAATGATAGATTGAAGCAAGAAGAGTCTATATTAATATTCCATTTTTAATTGCTTTCTTCAAATTGGTAATAACTATTTTTATTTAAAGTACTTTTTGTAAAAGTATTTGTTGTAATAATTTTATTAGTTAAAATTTGTGCATAAAATTTTTTACATATAAACCAAAATTACAACCGGCTTTATCAATGGGTGTAATAATAAATTGTTCTTGAATTTCCTTAATTTTATTTTTAAAATTATTAAAAGAAATATCTATCTAATATTTAGATAAATTTAAAGATCTCAATTGTTTTTTTTTTATAAAATTAATAAAAATAATTTCCATTCAAGAAAGAAACATGGGAGAGGTAATGAGTTTTTTTACTGATTTTGATAATATAATCATCAACATTTTTTCCAAATCTTTTAAAATATCACCGTTATTTGTCTATTTGAAGATTATAAGTTTAGTTCCTTTTTTCTGAAATAAATTTTAATTATTTATTTTTCTTATAATATTAAAATTACCAGTAATAAAATGATAGTGATAAGAGTCAATAAATTCACTGTTGATACAATGACAAATTATTAATTTCTTTCGGATTTAATTCCTGAACAAATTTTTTATAATTAAAGAGAAGAGGTCCTATAAGTTTATTATATTTAAAACTGACAAAAGGTTGTGATGATTTGAAAGGGAGTATTTCTTCCTGAACACTTTTATGAACTAAAATAAGCTAAAGTTAAATCATCATACATTTTATGTTTAAAATCTATTACCATAACAAATTTTTCTTTTTTTGTTTTTACCTGAAATTGATTCCATTTTAATCGAAATTTAATTAAATCTATGATTAAATCCTTAATGTGAATAAATTTAAATTCAAAATTGAACAAATATTTTAACAAGTGATTCAGTTTTGTATCATTTAATTCAAATAGTTGTTTTTTTTTTATAAATTTTATATTTTCAGATCATTCAAAAGCAAAATCGATGTTTTTACAAAAATTCTCAAAATTAATCCATTTTTTACCTCTTTTTATATATATTTATTGCATAGATGATTTAATTGCCATAAGTAACTTTAACTTTACACCAAACTTAATATATCCAAAAGAACTTGCAATGGAGAAAAGCAATAACAATGATGTTCATGCCAACTATTTAGACTTCGACATTAATTTAGTAGAAGGCAAAAGCAAATCTGGCTATTTTAATAAGAGAAGGAATTTAATTTTCCTATTCTTGGTTTACCCACCCCACATAGTGTTATTTCACATATGATGTTAAAAGGCATCATTATATCTCAACTAAAAAGATTTTTAACAGTTCGTAATAATAATAATAATGCTTTTATGGATAATGTTATATTATTCATAAACAAACTAGAAAATAATGGCTATAAATACTCGGATTTAAAAAAACTTTTTACACTGTTTTATAATAAATATGAAAATATTTAACAAAAAAATTTTTGACAAGGAAAATATCTTTTTTGTCGCTAGACGTACTTAGCTACCTTTAAGTAGCTAAAATTAAAATTTAAGTTTATTCAGTATACAGAAAGCCTAACTTCAAGTAGCTGGGCTTCTCTCGGCTTTCCTGTGTTATACTTAAATAAGTTTTGAAGAGAAAGGGAGGAGGTTGGGACTATGAACAACATAAGAAATATTAAGGTAGGGTTTGTAGTTCTATTTAAGATAATTGTATTTAAGGTCTTTTATTTCATTTCTATTTAAGATCTTTTATTATTTCATTTCTTTTGTAATATATTACATATAGTAGAAATATTAGGGTGGTTTCATTTCATTTCTGCTTTAGGAACTATTAGAACTTTTAAGGGTAAGTGCCTTCCCACAACTGGCTGCAGTGACAGACAGTAGGAGTTGAGACGTTGTAAGTGTAAGCACTTAACTCCTTACCCTTAATTGACTTTCCATGATTACTGGCTACTTTAACATCAGCGTTTGGATTTTGTCTGGTAGATGGAATATCCCCAATACATTTTGATGCTATTACCACAGACAATATCCATTCTGACTTTAAGGTGACGACTGGGATTTACAATGGATTTTGCAAAGAGCTTTTTAATGTTTATTTTATATTAAGTTCATTATTGTT
>NW_013666641.1:246142-249047 GCF_000517525.1 Limulus polyphemus | reverse complement strand
TCTAAGCTAAAAAACACAAATGAAAATTAAGCATTTACATTTTTTTTTAAATCTTGACACAAGAGCGAAGAAGTTTTCTATAAACAATTTTGAAAGATAAGAAACTGACTGTGCTGAAACAACTGCAAGAAACCATTTTATATGACATACACAAACATTAATTTCAATACAGAGTTTAAATATTCTAAATGTTAACTTACATAAATATTTTATTATTGGCACAGCTGTTCTTACAGTTTTGAAAAATACACAAATGGCAGTTTCGCTCTAGTTCTTCCATTTTTATTTTTACAGCTTTCACATAAGTCTCACACTGAAGAATTCTACACGATCACTTTAACTAATTCTTTAATTATTTTTTGTATGTTTAAAATTATAGAAGAGCAATTGAAGTGACACACAGTTAAAAAAGTTATTAGCCATTATCTACAAATGGTAAGGCTTAATAAGAACAAATTGGAAAGTAATCTCATTTGGATTAAAACAAAAAGGTGTCAATAACACAGTGTAGATGGCATTACTTGTACTAAACATCAAGACACACAGTAGTGTGTCGTTCAGCCAAAACAACCTGCAGGACACACTGTGTGTTACTAACATGAGTGATAGTTTAGAGATTTTCCACCTCTGTAGCTCGGACTGTGGTAATTCAAATTATCACATATTTTCAGTGGATATGCTCTACTGGAACCTTACTTCACATATCAGATTTTATGGCAATCCATTCAGATATACATGAGACATAAATCCTTAAATTTTGATTGAATTTTTTCTTTGCACTGAAAGTACAGAAAATTTATTTGATAGAAAACATACTTAACTTTTATGGATCTTTTTTCAAATTTGAAATACAGATAGATATTTACACGCTAAAATTAGGTGTCAATATTGGTCTAAACATAAGCCACATGTGTGTACAGTTATTCAACAAAAACCGCTCAAATTTGACCAAAACATTTGAGCACGCCTATGCAAAATGGCATGCGAGCTATCGGTAAAAGTGGAACATTTTTAGCTTTTTGTCATTCAGATTAAAGACAGCAAAAGATTTAAACCAGCAAAACTATAGGGTGTAAGCACATGCAGATACATAAGTATTGGTTAGGCCAAGCAAACTACATTAGTAGTTTCTAGCTCACGTTTTCAAAAGAATCATATGGGTGAACGGCTATCATTCATTATGCATTGCCAACTTTAAATCACAAATTTGCTAAATTTTATTAAATTCTCCTAAATAAAGAGCATTTAACATAATGAAATATTAGGTTAAGCAATTAGCATAAATAATTATGCTTAATACGGCTGTAATGAGTGCATGCAGGTGATGACAAGAAACTGTTAATCTAGTTTCTATGGCATTACTATAAAGGAAGTTATTAACACTGTTTGAGAGAGCAAAACTACCACCATATATTTTAAATAATCTGGTTGATTCTGTGAAGTATTGTTCTGTTCTGAATAACATGGTTGCGATCCTAAAGCTTATGCTGGTTACTATCGAGTGTCACATTCTAATTGTTGTGGTTTATTGGTGTGTATTGACAAAAAGATCATGATATCTAATCAAAAATTCCCTAGGTGTGAAAAATAGGTGTGGCAAAAAAAAAAGGATTGAGTGTGCGACTTAAAGAAATAAAATCAAAATTGGTGGCTAAACTGGTAGCTACACTTATAGCACTGATAAGAGTTTTACATCAAGTATTCATTTATTAGATAGATAATCTCCATATTTTGTTTTACCCACCATCATGTCCCAAGTTAACTTATACAAAAAATGCAGCCTGGCTAATTAATGAATGAATATTTGCTGTACAATTCTTATCAATGCTATAAGTGTAGCTACCAGTTTGGCCACAATTTTTATTTCATTCCTTTAAGTCACATGCATAATCCTTTTTTGGCTGCACCTTTTTTTCACACACCTAAAGTGTTTTTTTTATTATATTGCTCAAAAGATGATGATTAGAACTATTGTAATAAACAATGGGTTATACAAGTTCTTGTCTAAAAACATACTAACTAAGTGCTTATTAAACTTAAAAACCCACTTTTTGCTCCACTTTTTAACTGAATATCAAGATTGCTTCACTTATTGAATGTAAAGCAAATTGTTTCATATAAATACAAACAACTGTAACACATATATATATATATGTATATAATTATATCAGTAATATATGTACTAAAAATTAAAAAAACACTAATTAATTTTCCCTTTAAGCAATACGAGTCTCTGACTTATCATCGAAACAAATGGAATAAAAGAAACCATATTTGGTCTTACCAATAAGACCCCGTGAAACCAGATGTTCCAGTGGTAGTTTTACAGAATCATGCTCTATGTTGGTTGTTATAACATGAGGGCATATAGATTTGTTTGAAGACAGACTGCATGCTGTACAATTCTGGTGCTTGTCTCTGATCCAGTTGTGAAAGAATTGCATAGCACTGTGAATCACTAGATTATTACTCTAAAATAATATAAAAAATATTATTTTACCAATTACAGCTAGAAAGTATTAAACTTCTAAAAATCAAGTGATGAATAGGGACCATAAAAATAATTATTTCACTGAGCAATAAAACCAAAACTATTGTCAGAGCTATAAAATGCAAAATTATTGTGTAAGTAAAAGAGTAGCTAAAGTACTCATGAAATAATTCCTATTTGAATGGATGAGAAACAAGAAATGATTCAATCTTTGTGTGGAGTAAAAATGACATTTATGTAAAGTATATGTACAAAAAACTCTATCTGGGGGATATCCATAGTCGTGTTTACAGCTAACCAAACTGCAGAAGTAAACAAAAATTGAAATAGGCTTACCTACTTGTATAAATTACCCCAGTTAAGTGTTTTTAAACTGCAAAAATAGTTTGAAATCTAATCAAAAAATAACATTAA
>NW_013666641.1:242065-245821 GCF_000517525.1 Limulus polyphemus | reverse complement strand
CCCACGGCCGAAAGGGTGAGCATGTTTCGTGGTATTAAAATAATACAAAGAATCGTTTTAAGCCCCAGTAGAGATTCTAGATAGTATACTTTGTTCATCAAAAAAATGAGAAATCAAGTCTCCAAGAAGTAGCAAATCAAACTCTGTATTTGAATTATTATTTATTGGTTATTAAACAAAATGTGTATGTATTCTTTCAATGATCATTTAATGATTTTATTATATTTTTTTTTACTCCCATAGTTTCCTGTTAGCAGCAGGTAAATATAGATAAAAAAAGAGAATTCATAATTCTTGTCGAATAATTGTTTTCAATCAGAAGTAAACTTTGCATACTAAGTGTTTTCTATCTCCTATCAAAGTTTTCTATCAAAATTTTCATACACATGTCTAGTTGTAATAATAAGTGTTCCTCTAGCTACCCATTATTTTGAGTTGTTCTCTCCTTTGGTGTCATATGCACTTTCTCATGAGAAAGATCAGTATAAAATATTAAGTACTGGTATAAAGCATTAAGCCAAAAAATATGATAACCTATAACCAGAATGCTTTTAAAAGGTGGACCTTTCTTCCACCTTTCAAAAGTGTGCAAGTTATAGAGTATCATATTTTTTTGTTACATTAATTTCTTGAACCTATGTGTTTTCTAACATCCTGAAAGCATTAAGCAAATTCTTCCATTGGCAAGTCAAGTCACACTCGATAAGTACTACATTCTTTATTTGAAGCTGGTAGCACATGTACAACTATAGACAATAATTCCATGCTCTCTCAGTCTGACATAAATCTTAAGCTTCACGCACACATTTACAACAGTTGTCTTATGTGTGAAATCCAGTTTTTTTCTCTTTGATTGCTTTTGTGATTAATATTGTTTTCACACTGCTTGAAACTTTGTGTCCAGCCCTTTTCTTTACCAAATCTCGGTCAAAAAAATAAAAGCATGCAAATATATTTCACATAAAATTTCCTGATCAAACCTCATGTTATTAGTGGGTATTATCAAATCTGTTGAGGAAAACAATTTATGTGGAAGTACCACATTCAAGAAAATTTTAATTTTACCAAAATTAGTTTTCCCATAAGTCTCACCTCTTCCAAGTTTGGAAAAACTTCTAACTGCAATAAAATGATTAGTTTGCAACAATGGTAACTCACCTCTGTGCCTCCTGATGTGAAGATGATATCTGAAAAGAAAAAAGAAAATAACATTCACAACTATGGTTAGTTAAAACTTTTTATTCAGGTGATTCAGAAGACTGCTAATAGGCCAATAACTCAGAAATGTTGGGATACAAGAAAATAATTGTTACTGATATAGAATGAAACATTGTGGGTATATCCTGTGACAATATCATTGAGGTAATTCAAGGTAATTTCCTTTGAAAATATTATTAACTTGCATTACAAATCCAAAACAGCAAAGGTTTACAGGGAAAATTTTATATCAAAAAATTACTACATTTGTTCCTCAAGAACAATAGTTATAGACATAATTGCACTCCTTTCTATGCATATGGAATTGTGCCACAGAAGAACAAAATCCAATCATTGCAATGGTTTGAGGTGCAAGGTAAGAAATTTGCATCAGAAGGGTCAAAAAGGTTAAAAAGAAATTAAAATAAAATCCCCCTATATAAGGTAGAAAATGCTTCTAAGAAATGGCACAGTATTCAGTTGAAGAACAGTTTAACAGTCCTACTGTATGTAAAATGTCAACAGAATGCCTGGGATGCTACCAGATTGTCAGCCACATGGTTCTCTGATGAACATTGACTTTTCCATCATATTATTGGAAACATGTTTCAATAGTCGTATCCTACAAGCTCATTTACACATAGATGCTGTACATACAGACCTGAAAACAGCATTAATATTGACAATGAAGCCATCATATTAGAATTTATCACATTTGGACAGCACTGTGACCACAGCTGTTGACTGTATGGTGTTTTTAGCTGTCTTTTACTCAACACGGTGAATCCATATTTATATAGAATTGGGGGAATATGCAACACTGATGCTACTAATAAGCCTAGTTTTGTTCTTTCAATTTACCTTTGTTCATGGTTACTGATGATGGATGAAATTCCCTAAAACTAGTATAACTCGGTGACAAGTGGTAAAATGAATGATAGACAGAGTTTCGTCTGTACCTTTAGTATTTTAAACAGCTACTGACTGCTTGCTACCATTTTTTAATACTGTTAAGATGTTTTCCTCATCAGCATTTATACATATAACTGTTATTGTGGAGTGATTTTTGTAATTTTTGGTTTAAAATATTTCATTTGTTATTTGTATGCACCTTTGCAATGGACATTTTTGGTATATGGTGTATATTAATATAAGATTAAAAGGACATGACTTTGAATGACCACAGGACAGGCCCACAACAAGTAAAACTAAGTACACATTAACACAGAAGTCTGCATTATAAAGCCTATTAGTAATGTACTAAATAACATTGACATGAGCTCTCCCTCCTTTGCAATCTCTCTCACAAAAGAAGCTAATGATTTGGCCAATGTTCTCTCATGAACTTAAACTTAAAAATACCACTACTGGTCATGAAACTACTTGCAATAAAGTTATTAAACACTTCACTTGAAATTATTTTGAAGACTGTTTAGTTTCCAAATCTTCAAAGATGCTAATACCAGGACTGGACATTAAAAAGCCTAATAGCCAGGGTATAGTAAAGAATAAATTTGCACTAGTTGACAGCATGACATACTAGTCTGACTGGACTAGTGGCTTAATACTGAGTACTTGTTTTATTATTGACTTCTTAATATATTCAACCATTTGATATGTTGTTTTTTAATGTTGAAAAAATGATACATGCTCAAGTTATTTATCTCGAAAAGCAGAAAATGAAGTAACTTAACAGTAAATCAGATAATTATTTTATTTCCCTGCAGAATGACATTGGTACACCATTTAATTTGTTGTTTCAAAGATGGTATCATAACAATTGTTTCAATCATGGTATCATAACAATCCCAAGTATCTTAAACTATTTAGGTTTTGATCCTTTTAATTTTATAGGTATACTTGTAGTGATTCCAAAAATAAAAAAATATTAATGCTATTATCTCAGCCACCACTGAAATTATGCTTTACACTGAATATTAACAAAAATATTTTGTCCAATCAACCCTTTCCAGATGAGTCAAGGGTCAAAGGCCATGTCATCACTTTTGTTGACTGGTATTCAAAATTTTATTGAACTACTATTTCATGAATTTATGTTAATAACTTGTTAATATCAAACTGTAGATTATAATTCAAATGTTAGCATTCTCCCTTACTCAATTTTTTAATTTAAATATTAAATAGTAAATATTAAAAAACACAGTTAAACATCGATTTTTGTGTTTCATGTCATATGTTGAAAGCAGCAGTGGTTCAAATTAGATGTTTGTGTTGTCAAATTACTAAGTCTATAGTTTCATATCAATTAGGAACTTAAAATACCAATATTAAAATATAAAATAAGAACCTCATATCTTTTCTATTTGCTGATATATCACTCATGTAATCCATTTTTGAAACGGTCCGTTATATACACTTACTTCAATATATGACAGATGAATAACCATTTGAAAGCTCAGAATGTCCCCCTAGTGGTTTCCTCAGCCATTTTCATGTGTTAGAACACCATCTCTTTCTTTCAAACCAAGATTTCAAGAAAGTAAGTTGTGCCTCTAGTCTGCTCAAAATTTCATATTTTTTGAGACCCAAATACAGCTT
>NW_013666641.1:239265-241576 GCF_000517525.1 Limulus polyphemus | reverse complement strand
AATATATAATAATTGAAATGTGACTGTATTTTACAAAATACTAGTCTATTAAAAGGTCAGTTTTATGTTATTGGATATGGTAACATGAGAGCACATGCGCTGCATCATTGTGACTTCTGTATTGTTAGCCAGGCACAGCTAAAAGGTCAATATAATAAAAATAATAAATATATATATAAATGTACAATGTTATGAGATTTAAGCTATTAACATTTAAACATTTATGTTTTCATGTTATAGTCTGTGTTCATTCTAGAATGAAACAGGCATAATTTATACTTATTTCCTAACTTTTTTATGGTGGTTATAAGATCAGTCAAATGTACCGAACCCGTACAAAGACTCATTAGTGAAAATAACAGATAAAATATAAAGTTTTTCTTAAGAAATGTTTAATAACTATCTGAACATCATAAAGATTTTGCAAGTGGAATTGGAAAATTTTCTGATGCATAAAAGTATTTTTAATCTTAAAATGAAAATTACTTTGCATGTTGGATAGGCAACATGCAAAATGAAAAAAAAAAGCACGAGAAAAACACTGCTTTACAAACCTTAAGACTTAATAAAAAAAAAATGATATTTTGTATATGAAAGCATTGTAATATTTACTGATAATCTTCCAAATTTCGTAAACATATGCTTACTACTTTAAAAGTTATAGCACAAAAACTATAACAAGCACAAAATGGTTACAAAGTCTGTCCCAGGGACTGAGCCCTTGCTGAAAGAGTTAATGCATAGAAGAATTCACATGACTTACATCTAACATTCTAAAACATTCTGGAGTTAAAATGCTGAAATGTATTATCTAGCAATTAGTTCTCTATGATTATATAACCTATGTGCTATATCAAATGTTGGAACCAACAGGTAATAGGTGAAATAAAAATTTCTAAAGTTAAACAACTCCACTGCATAATTGAATAAAAACTTGTACAGAATTAACTCAAAATGTATTATTCAACTGAGAATAAGAACTTAAATAAATCTGACAAAACAATTTAAATAACTTAATTTTATAGCTTCTAAAGTACCTAAGCATTATATTTATTGAAAGTATTATTTTTCATTAAGTTTTATACATAATGCTTAATAAGTGTTGTACCTGAGCTTTTGGCTCCAATCATGTCAGCAACATGTTTTCGGGCTTCCTCAATAACCTGCTTTGCTTGTAAGCCTAAAAGAGCCAGTAAACAAATTGTAATTAAAGGGTAAATGTCACTTGCATATTAATGCTATTTCCTATTAAACTGTCACAGCTATTGACTTGACACCAACAGTAGATAGTTATTATTGTATGTCAGTCTTTGAAAATAAAATCCCTAATAGAAATGTGTGTTTTCTTACAGTAAAGCCACACCGAGGTGAATCGAGCCCCTGATTTTAGCAGTGTAAATCTGAAGACTTACCGTTGTCCCACCGAAGGACACCCAATAGAAATAAACAGTGATTTGTCATATGACTTTTCGAGCATGCCGGGTGAAAAAATTTATATGCAAATGCTTCATTTTCCAAAAGGGCTCCCAAACCACCTACAAGGCAAAAGGATACAAATGAAATGGTCTTGTTTGTTATTTCAGCCACATGACTTAAGGTGAGCTTTTGGAAATAACATTATTGCTAATTTTCTAACACTTTTAAGTTCAACAAAATTGGTCATTTTTACCAATGTTTTTGTTCTATTGTGACTCTTCCTTGCTGCCACTGCTAACATCATATTTTAAAGACCAATCTATAGAGTCTCATTCTTGTATTTCCTCTGAGAAGTTACCATTTTATTAATTTGAGCTGTAAAAATTTACAGAACATGATGTAACAATAAAAAATACCATGTGCCATCAAAATATAATCTTCCCTTAATGTAGCTAACATGCAACATTTCCCTTAAATTTGATTAATGGTGGGGAAAATGCAACGATACCTTACGAGCCCATCGTTAACACTGTCACATCATTTCCTAATTCTACAATAATGTAGATGAAAGAAACAGGAAGTTTTAACTTGAAATCTAGATTTTGCCTTAACATGGATACTTCCCTTTTGTCTTTCTGGGATTATACAACCACACCTTGTCTCCTGGTGCAAAACTGACTTCAGTAGATCTATTATCATAACATAGCTTCATCGAATCAGTAGACGTTTTCAAGTTTGAACGCACTTCATGGTGAATATTATCCATCCTTTCCGATAACACTTTCACGAATTCTGACACATTTTCGGGCAACTCTTCATAAGGTGGGCATCCTGTTAACAGATCCACTGGCAAGCAAAGTTCCCGACCGAACATTAACTTCACTGGAGTGTATCC
>NW_013666641.1:203978-238265 GCF_000517525.1 Limulus polyphemus | reverse complement strand
TTTCTCTTTTTGTTTCTTTTCTTTTTCCTCCAACAACTGCTGTAATCTCTCTTCATGTTTATTTTGCTGTTTGAGCTGCCACTGTTGTAGGTTTTCTTGCAACTGCTGTTGTCTCTCTTCTTGTTTCTTTTCTTGTTTATTTTATAATTCTTCTTGTTTCTTTTGTTGTTCTTGTATTGCTGCCATCAAATCTGCTAAGCTGTAGTTTGATTTACCACTTCTCATTTCCATTTGTTTTTTTTCTTTTCTGTCCCACTCTCTGACACCAATTTGTTACGCCTCTGTGTTCGTTTGTTAATTTTCCATAAAAATTCTTTCCGAAGAAACTTTAGCGACACAAGTCCTTTCTTAATTAAAACTAGTTTATTCTTACTCAATTCAACTTTGCAATACACTTAATTTCCAGTCACGTTATAACAAACGCTATAATTCACAACAAACGAATGATTCACGAGCTTGACTCAATTGTCGTCTATCTCTGTTTGCAATTAAATTACATTCGATTTGTCTCACGTTATCCGGCGCACTTATATACAGGAATAGAGGGCTCCTAGCACATACTGGATTATTCGTGATGTTCCCAAATCCTTTGAGAATATCATGACGTGTTACCAGAGTCACGTGACTACCACTGTCGTAACATTAATATGGTATTTTAAATTGTCTTAAAACACCTTATCTGCAATTGTTACAAAAGACAGAAGATCAATAAAAAATATACTGTTTAACAATAACTAGCAATTAAATAAAGATCAATAAAAAATATATTGTTTAACAATAACTAACAATTAAATAAATATATAACAATATTAAGAGGGAAGGCAACTGTGTTACACCACCTGTTGACAAATTTTGTTTTTTTGGTCTGAACTGTTGACTAAAGGGAAGGCAACTGGCTGGCAGCACCTGCCACCAATGGCTTTTTTCCTTGCTTGTATGTACTGTGGTACTAATTGATTAATCAAACAACCTATTAAAAGAACCATCATATAATCAAATAGTAAATACCACTAACTGCCTAGTTATATTGTACGCCTTGTGCATTTGATTTCTTTTACTACCCGAGTTCATTTTAATTTTCTACTTCACATTTGTGGAGCCTGAATATTGCTGATACTTAAACTTATCTGTTAGGCATCATTGTACCTAAATACCACAACTACATACAATTTTTCCATTTATATTAACAGGTGTGCTCTTTCTAGGTTGAAGTTTCATGAATTATTATTCAAATCTCTAGTTTCAGAAACTCGTTTCTGCTCTGGATTATCTATTTGCTTCTGTTTTATGATCAAATAATTAGTTTTATCAATATTTAAAGACATTTTATTAGTTGAAAACCAATCTGTTAATCTTCCATTATGGTGTAACCATTCTAAGAAACCTCTTGACATGTTTGAGTTGGAAAGTTAAAGTAAACTGTTCTCAATTTTGATACTACTGTATGTAAAATCTTACTAAAATGATAAAATGCCAAAGGCTGGCTCTACAGCAATCTGACAAGAGCTTTTAGTGGACACTTCACTTAGATTTTCATCAAATTCATATCTAAGGTGAAAAATTAAATTAAGTAGAGCATCTAATTACAATATGTATTGCAATACTTTTTTTCTGAAACTTTTTCCAGTTTTGTTTCTTACTGTTATTTTCTCAGTTATTGAAATATTTGTGCATAACAAAACTAAAATACAATCAATTAACATTTACTAACAGACTACTTAAAAACGTTTCATGTTTTGTTTTCTGATGAAATCCAACTAGCTGAAAATCATGAACATATTTTTAAAACTGCTATTTCAACACAGTGGTGTAATAGAAGTATTCATAAAAATTTCTAAACAAAACTGAAACTTCATGTACATGAATTGGTAAAGTGCAACTGTACAGTGACATGTCTATTACAAGCAAAAAATTGTGTAACTATCACTTACAGTTGAACAAACAAACAAATGAATCTTATAACTGTTTAGTTGTTTTCACTTACCAGCACTATACGAGCTGCTTGGATTCCCCCAATTATATTTCAAGGCTAAATAAACTGCTTCAAGGACTTCTGAAGCCAGTGGAGTTGTTGCATTGTAATCCAAGTACACTGCCTTCCTGCATTAAAGTAAACAAACACATATTAAGTTTCCAAGAAAATAAATCTGATCAACACCATTACTTGAGCAAATACAAAGATTAATATCCTTGTGCTATGAATAACTGATATATGATTTTTGGTGCAATACATAAGTAGCTAATTTACATACTTACTAATTCAATTTCTACAGTTAACAAAAAAAGACTGATTAAGGACCTAGAGTATTAAAACATTTACTAATATGACTTCTGTTGTTAACTAAATTGTTTTGTTTCTTTTTAGTTTAGAGAATCATTAAAAAATTTCAATTTCATAAGTAGCATCATTTTTGAAAAAGAGTGTTCTTGTAATTTTATTTTCATACTTAATTCTAGTATTTTTTATTGTGTGAACACACCCTATGGAGATAATTATTTTTTGACTTTCAGAAATCTTTGGGTAATGTTTTGCTGAAAAGATTAATTACCAGCTATTCATAGGTTCTGATAAAGTAGAGGGAAAACAAGTGAATCAAAAATCCACTTGATGCTAGAAAGCACAAGCTGTAAGTGGAAACTTTTCTGATTATAAGATCAAAACTAGTGCATTTTTCAGAGCATTTCTATAAACAATATTAATACCAATACTGCTTGTAACTTAGCTAAAAATATTCTAATAGCATAACTCAATAGCTGCAGAAGACTAAAGCTGAGAATAATATTGATTTTATTCAGCAGTGTTTCGACAAGTTTTTTGAGAGTCAAGTTCATGGAAAATGTGTTTCATTATTGAGAAATGTCAAGACCTTAATTTAGAAAAACTTAGAAAAAGACTTGTTTGATGTAGGAAATAAATGTTGATACATATACAGGAAATAAAGGTAAGGGTCTCAACATGACTGGTGACAAAAACTTTATGGGAATGTGACAGAAAATTTTGACCATTTGTACTTTGCAAAAGATTGGTTATACTTATCATGGAATTATATAAATATTCAGTTTTGGTCTTACTATAGGAAGAACATAAATTTTCTGGAAAAAATGCAGAGAAGATATACTTAAATGATACCTCACTAACAAAGCCTGATCCCAATGGGAAGAGATTAAAAAAGTTAAATTTCTTAAATGCATAGAAAAAAAAAAGATTAAAATGACAAAGGATATTTAGTTCATTCAGACCACCTTTCCACTTATCAATTCAACAAATCACATCCAAAAATTAAATGTTGTCCTTTTCATCCAATTCTTATACAATAAATATTTAAAATAATTTCAATTAACAATGTGTCACATAATTGTCATGCTAAATACTGACCAAGTTTATATCTTCTATCTTCAACATTTTAAGAATGTTGTCATACAAACAACAAAAATCTCAATATAGTCTTCTGAAGCAGGGTTTCCCAAAGTGGAAGCCATGCTCCCTTAGAGGCTGTGAAGCTTTTTCATGGGGGCAAACAAAAAATGTGCCAAAAATACAGATGCTGAATTAATTTTAATTCTAAGTAAACATTAAGCCAAAAAAAATTACATTGAATTAACTAAATGATACAGTACGTCGAAAGAAGATGTTATAGCTTTTACTACAGCAATGTTTTTCAATCACCATGTCAGTCGGTCGCAAGACTTGAAAGAATGCTGACTGATTGCACTCGCACTTAAGCACCTATAATGTAACAGTAAAACAGGTTAGTCTTCATTTGCTATACTTTTCATAAAATCTTCATAACAGTGGTTATAGGTTGGAGGGGGATCTCAAACTTTTATATTCACATCCAGAGAGCCTCAGACTAAAATAGTTTAGGAACCACTGTTCAAATGCTTACACTCTTAATTGTCATGTTTGGATTCTAACCCTTTTAATTTCAATACTCAAACTTACCATCCATAGGCAGATTATCCATGTCCCTTAAAAACTTTAAACACCTGCATCAAGTCACCTTTATTTCTTTTGCTTGCTCAATAAAAAAACAAATTAAAACATTTATTGGTAAAACACATTGTCTATTGAATGTTTGGCTATACTGAAAAAAACTAAGAGCAAACAGGGTTATTGGTTCTACTTTTAAGAATTTTGAATATAAAAAATGTTATTGTAGTCTTAGAAAAACTCTGGTGAAGCCTCCTCTGAACCCCTCCCCCTTTTTATAAGGAAAATTATAAACATTTCGTTATGCTAATAATAAATTTCATCCAGTAAAAAGGATAGTTACTTAGTTACATCATTACTCTGCAACATATACCTCTCTGGCAAGTGATTTTTTTTTACTTTCAGCAATTCCTCGTTGTTTAGGGGTTTGCCATAAAATCCTGAAATCCTTCATATTCACCTGTGAGTGACCTTAAATAAATCCTTCACGAATTGAAAACCAAATATTATCAGCTGTGAACAGCACATGCAATTTAAATTCAACTAGCTCTTTGTTTTTGCAGGTGTAAAATCGTGTATTCAGTGACTTATGCAATAGTCATATCATGTCTCTTCTAGTTCTACGGCCTGCCCCATAGCTACGTTTTAAAGTATCAAAAATTGAAAGACTATGCTGAGTCATTCCGAGCTGTGTGATAATTTCCTTACTCAGTTTTAAAAATTTCGCGTCTGATGATTAATTTTTGTCAGAGGCTAAAAGTACCAAATTTATGACCAAAATTAAAACCGGGACAATATTCCAAAAAACTGGGTAGTCCAAATCCAACGTCCATGTCAAATCGGAATGTCTCGTCAAATTATTTTAACCGTCTACTCTAACCCTCATGTCTGACCCCACTCTAATTATTTTAGTCGTTACTTACCTTGTCATGGAATAAATGTCTTTGCAATTTTCAGTATCCATTTTTATGAACAATAGTGCCCCTCCCCCTTCACATCTGTAATGAAAATGTCATGGTGCTATTAAAACAATTGGGCTAAATTTTCATACATTTTGAATACTTTTTATTTACACCGCATCAATTCACATGGCTTTTCTAATAGCGCCATCTGGTAACATTTTTTCTCTTTATTTAATTTACGAATAAAATGAAATTTTGAATGAAACAGCTATTTGTAGGATAACATATTTATTTCTGTACAACGTTTCATTTTTAACAGCATTTCATACGGTTTTACATAAAAATATTTTCCCATGTTTCAATAGAAAACTGTATAATGGATTAAATCTGCTTCTAAAGTACAACTGAAACAGAAAATAAGACTTTCAATATAAACACACAAAACAAAATGCATATATTTTTTAGTTATCATTGTTCTAACAATAATCGTTAAAAGTGCTCTAGAGAAAGCAAATTACAACAACAATAACAATTACGGTTGAATACACACACACACACACACATATATATATAAACATATAGATAGATATGCTTTTATATATAAAAGGAAAAAATAAAACTTCGATTAATACTGTTACGTCTCTGGTCGTTTGTTAATTACCCGTAAAAATTCGTTCCGAAGAACTTCAGCGATATAAGTCCTTTCTTAAATAAAACTAGTTTATTCTTTCTCAATACAACTTTGCAGTACACTTAATTTCCACAGTCACTTTAACTTAAACACAAGCTATAATTCACAATGATTTACACACTTTACTTACGGCTTGACTCGATTATCTGTCTATATCTTCAATCTCTCTGTCTGCTATTCCAGTTCCGATTAATTGTCTCGCTTTATCTGGCGCGCTTTTATACAGGAATAGAGGAAGTCTAGCAAATACTGGATTATTCGTGATGTTCCCCGATCCTTCTAGATACTCATTATGTGTTACCAGCGTCACATGACTTCCGCTGTCGTAACAATACATATCTTGTTAGTGTAACCATACAATACGTTCTCGACATTATGGACATAGTCCCTAGAAGAGGACTGTTGCTCTCAGAAAAAAAATGTCTCTTAAAGAGTTCCAGATTCGCAAAAATCTTTCCTGAAATACCTTTACATTTCATTTGATATTTACAAGATCTGCAGTAGAAATACATTATAAATACATATTCATTAGATCATTTTTATTATGTGGCATAAAATATTTTCGCATTCATTTTTAGAACATGATGAGCTACTATTAAGGAGTAGGATTCAGAGAACATTGGAATTAACAGTTAACAATCCTAATTTATTCACGCTAAAAATCAAAGACAAAATTAGTGTTTTCGAGAGGATGGCGTCTTTTGTGGAGGTTTGAGAGCTCTCAACAATATCTATTGGACAGACCCATTACTAAGTCATGGCGGGTGGAACAGCCAATCCGGGCGAAAGAGGTTTGGGACGACAAATTGACGAAAATGTTTTACTACAGCACTCACAAGAGGCGCAAATGTGATACCCTAGTTACAGCTATACTGTTGGGGATCGGTGGGAAAAAAAACATGGAAAAATGTTACAGACTGAGAAAGCATGGTATTATATACATAAAACAATAATGTTATTCTTGTTAGGACATGTGTGCTACCAACGTCATTCCGTAATAATAAGGGAATTTGAGTTCTTATGGTATCAATTGTCTACTTTCATAGTATGTTCAAGTCTACATAAACATTTCCCAGTACAAGATGCATATGATATCATAGGTGAATGACCCAGAAAAATAGGTAATTAGTGCGAAAGATACTTATTTCTACCTTGACCAGTGTTCTATAGTTAAAATTAAATATTCTTTAATGCATGAAAATGTTTATGTTAAATAAGGCGTAAAAAACATCTAGTATGCCCTCATACTGCACACGCTGGCTCAAATATCCTTTTAACTTATATATTCTTATAAATATTCTTGTATACATGAAAATGTTTATGTTAAATAAGGCGTAAAAAACACCTAGTATGCCCTCATACTGCACACGCTGACTCAAATATCCTTTCAACTTATGAAAATGTTTATGTTAAATAAGGCATAAAAACACCTAGTGTGCCCTCATACTGCACACGCTGGCTCAAATATCATTTCAACTTATGAAAATGTTTATGTTAAATAAGGCATAAAAAACACATAGTATGCCCTCATACTGCACACGCTGGCTCAAATATCCTTTCAAGTTCTAATTCTTGTCATACTATGTTATATTTCACGTGTGGAAAATGAGAAGACCCATAATTGACTGTGAAAAATGATAATTTTTAAAGTTAATTTCGATATGTATTATGATGTAAATTAGAGTTGTGACTTTCACTTTTTCATCTTCCAATAATTTGCACAGAATCTTGTGTATCCATCCTGTGGAGGAAGTATCTTTTAATTCAATTCAGTTTAATTATTCCTTGTTTTTCCATGCTGTTGTTTTTTATTTCTTTAATTATTCATTGTTCTCCCACGTCTTTTTTTTTTTGAAAGCCTTACTCATCCTGTTTTGTAACTGGGAGTCTTCTGGCCAATTGGGATATTGGGGTTATCCATTCAGCACTAATCTTATCAGAGATTTCAATTGTCCTGTCTAAGTCATGAGGTCAGCTGGATCAAGTATATAAGTATTCCATGAACAATCAAATTATATCTGGCATTCATCACTTGCAAAATTTTCACAGCTATTATCATACAGGTCCTATAAATGAGATGGAGCTCCCTTCATGTGAAGATTTGGCAACAGACTTTCTATATTTCATGTTTAAGATGACTACATCTGATATTCTTTGTTATAAATTATACTTATACGGCTTCAAATCTTGCAATATTCCACCCATAATTAACTCAGATTTCAAAGTTTCTTGTGTTCTTGGTCCAAATGATGGAATCTTTATTCTTCAAATCCACGAGAGTTCTTTAAACAAATAATATCCCAGGAAAAGTGGAGTGTTTAGTTCTACAACACTCCTGCTACTAGATATAAGGTTGTTCCTGATAATTCCTGGTATGAGTATTTCAATTCCTGGTGGTATAAGAACTGCCCTCCTTGTTGTTGAGTATTTCAATTCCTGGTGGTATAAGAACTGCCCTCCTTGTTGTCACTAATTCCATCAAAAAACTGGTGTTATTTTTCTTAATCAATTTTTCCCTTTGAGATGAAAATTTGTGCAGAGATCTTTTATTTTACATAGTTAACAGAATAGAAATATTAGTTGCCATCTACTTTTGTCTGATTGCAAAATGATTGGTGAAAATAGGTGTGCTGCCTTTTTATGGTTAGGTTCAGTTTCATCAGACTGCATTAGCTTAGGTTATAATAGGAAAGGTTTGGATAGGTCGTGTACTTTTCCATTTGTCTACATACACGACGGTTGTATAATAATTTTCATTTCAATATACGAGGGCCACATGTTTACCTCTCATAACTTGTATTCATGATTACATCCACTACTGTGGACAGTACCACGTATATGACTATTGTAGTTCAACTGAAGAAAACACAAGAATGTGTCAAAATTAGTTTCTCTGATATCGATACTTCTGACAGTTTTTTCTATTTAGTGTGTTTTTCTACTGACGAATGCTAACTTCCAATCAGATGATCACGCTAAGTACATTATTACGCCAATTCGCGGAAGTTGTTGGGATAGCGATGATACAACAATTATTAAATCAGTACAGTAGCATAATGCATGCAGATATTGTAAAATTTATTTGGGGGCTATGACCCCAAAATATTCCCTGGTCAAATGCTCCTTTGCCCCTGCTAATTCGTCGCTTATGGTCATGTATTTAGTCAGAACTATAGGTATATGTAAATGACAGTCGTGTGGTTGTTTTCGTTTACTTATATATACGACAGTCTTATATAAAGTATCAGCTTTTTTTCTACCTAAACAATTCTATTTCTGACTTGGGTGTTGTAACAGTTTCAATTGTTAAGCGGATTCTTTTGAATTATTTAGTAAAAATAATGCAAAATCCATTCCACTAAATAATAATGAAAGCATTTTGTTTCTTCTTCTTCTAGTTCTAAAGTTAATTTTATTAATGTTCACAGTTGACGCTAACACAATAATTTCACTTACTTTAATTTTTTTTGTTATACTTGTTTTGTTTTTTTTTGCCTTTTTATTAGCTGTATGTTTGTGGACCAACAATATCTAGCGTGGACTCGCGTATAACCGATTCGATTATATTGCTCATCAGGATTTTTACCAACCTATTCTCAAATCTGATTATATGCCCAAAGTAGTGCATAGTCCGTTATATATATAATAGCATTATTTTCTGTACAAGAAAAGAATCATTGAGACTCCATTCAGAAGAGGAACCCACTTTATAGAAAATAAAAGTTTGGAGATGGCTTGACTGGGTAATGAAGAAACTTTATTGTAAATGTACGACGTTTCGACAAGATTATGCCATCCTGATGACATAATCTTGTCGAAACGTCGCACATTTGTAATAAAGTTTTTTTTTCATTACCCAGTCAAGCCGTCTCCAAATTATTATCAGAACGATAAGGTTCACCATTTTTTTATGTACGTTTGTCTGGAAAAGTCATTTACATACTTACTTAGATGATAATTCATTTAAATAGTAAAATTTTAATTCACTCCCTAAACGGCGGCTTTATAGGTACAATAAGCTTTAGTTTTGCTCAGCCAATGCTGTGAAATAGTCATTGTTAATATTCATACATTTTAAAGGGCGCTATTTTGTTTGGTCCCGATCCCTACTCATAAAGTACTACCATACTTAATGATATATATATATATATATATCATTGACATATAATAGACCCCCAGTGAGTCAGCAGAATGTCTGAAGGTTTATAACGCTAAAAACCGGGTTTCTATACCCGTAGCAGACACAGAACAAATAATCTATTGCATATCTTTGCGCTTAACAACAAATAAACATAATATATAATATTTTTTGAATATTAATTCACTTTTTAAAACATCCACTATATAACACTAGAGGGGGACACAACCACAGTTAAGTGGAATGTCGGCATATTCCTGCAACGTTGGCAGTGTTATAGCGTTGTATTAGATACAGCAATTAGCTACATTGTTTGTCGTCATGGATGCGAAAGAAGTGAAGATGCTACTAAAACAAGCTAGAGAGGCAATACGTGACAAAGATTTCAAAAGTGCGTTGAAATACTGTAAAACGGTGTTAAAATTAGATAAAAATAACTACCATGCGTGGGTTTTTATTGGGGCTGCTGCTGAAGAAATGGGAGAGTTGGAACAAACGCTCGCAGCTTTCAATAAAGCTATAGACATTTCTCCAGATCAAGTACTTGCTTGGCAAGGACTTTGCAATTTTTATGAAAAACATTATAATGATGATAATAGAAAAGCACTTGAGAATGTTTATAAAAAGTTAAAAGAATTAATGAATAATGATAAAGCCAAGAATATGGAAATTTTACAGAAATTATATAACTTGTATAAAATTCAAGAAGATTTTTTGTCTGCTTTGAATGTTTTGTTAGAGCAGGTTCAACTTTGTGACGAAAACCCAAAACTTGAAATGACAACTTGGATTTCAATTACTGATATGTTACAGGAAGATGTAGGTGGTATAGATGTGGATGATTTAATGAAAAAAGCATATGAACATATTTCAAAGTTGCTTAATTGTGTGTCAGATGACTCTGACTTTAATCTTGATGATATATGTAGGAAATACCTGATATTTCTTAAATCAAAGAAGGATTCAACAAATGCTGCAATGGAAGCTAAACGTTTATCAAAAGAGTTTCCTCAGCTTTCTGCTCCAGTTGAATATTTTTGTGAATTTCTTTTGGAGAAATACGTAACTGATAAAGTCATAAGTGATGATATTGTACCTTCATTACAAGAGTTGCAGGATAAAAATCCTGAATCTGGAAGTACCAGTTTGCTCTATGGACTTTACTTGTATTTATTTGAAAAAAACTGCATTGAGGCTCTTGATGCAGTAAAAAAAGGATTGTATTATTTTCCTAATAACATCATAGCATGGATTTTGTTTACTGAAATCCAGCTAGCTATTCATGATTACTATGGCAGTGAAAAAAGCTCTCTTCAGGCTCTTCAGCTTTATAACAGCTCTAAAGTAGCTATTTCATCAACTCTAGTTGGAAAGATGTACTTGCACCTTGGTATTGCCCTTTTTGGGCAGCAGTTGTATGAAAAAGGATTACAGGCTTTCAGCAAAGCTGAATCAAAAATTGGAAGGACTGAAGATTTACTTTACTGGTTGTGTATAACTGCTCTTGAAAAGAATGATTTGTCTCAAGCCAAACATCTTAGAGATGAACTCCAAAAGTTAGCAGGAGAGAGTTTAAAAACAAATCAAACTTGCATTCTCATAAGTCTTAATGAAGAAAAGCCAAAAGAGGCTTTAGAACAACTTTTAAAAGTAGTTAAAATGGAGGAAAATGACTCGTATACTTTTCACCTTCTTGGGCTTAGTTTATGGAAAACAAAAAACATGGATCAAGCAAAAATCAGCTTTCTTAAAGCTGCTAAACTAGATCCATTTTTCTACAAAAATTTCCTATACCTTGGACATTACTATAAAAGTATTGGAGATTTTGAAAAGGCTTTGCAATGCTATAACAAATCATTTGACCTTAATAAAAGGAATGATATTGTTGGAGCTGCTTTTAGTGATATCCTCTTTGAATGTGGAGAAACAGATCTGAATTTAAAGTTGTTGAAGAAAATTACTTCAACAGCTCCAGTTGGAAGTGCCAAGTGGGCTTGGCTACGTCTTGGCTTACACCAGCTGAGAGTAGGAGAAACAATGGCTTCAGTGTTATCCCTGCAGAATGCCTTGAAGGCTGACTCTTCAGATATTCATTGCTGGGAATGCTTAGGAGATGCATACCTACAGAGAGGAAGTTTCAATGCTGCTTTGAAAGCTTTTACTAAAGCATCTGAGCTTCAGCCTAACCAGTTGTACCCACAGTATCAAAAAGCAAATATTAAGCAGTTGCTTGGCTCATACAAAGAAGCAATTGAAGAATATCAGTGTATTTTGAAACTGGAACCTGGTTACGTACCAGTCCTTAAAGGCCTGACAGAAGCTCATCTTCAGCAAGCCAGACTTCATTTTTCAAAGTCCTTGTTTGGGTTAGCTCTTGATTCTTGCAATGAAGCACTCCAAACAATTAGTACTGCAGTACTCTCTAGACCAAATTTTTCTTGTTTATGGAAATTAGCTGGAGATGCCTGCATGTTGCCTGCCTGTCTTGGGCCTCAGAAATTTTCACTTTGGGTTCCAGAGGTTTTGTTTTCTCAAGGGTTCAGTAGTCAAGAATTGAAAAAAATCTGCAAGAGTGAAGCTATGACTTTAGCAGCAACATTGTACAGTAGAGGTTTATCGTTATTACCTGAAGTACCTGGGCTGTGGCATGACCTTGGTTTTTGTTATTACTTTCAGGCTGAAGAAAGTTCTGACAGTCAGTTTGCTACAGAATTAGCAAAAAAGTCAGTAATGTGTTTGAAAAAAGCTGTCAGTATGCAATCAACTTCACCCCATACTTGGAACAGTCTTGGAGTTGTTTCCCTGAGCCCACATGTAAGGAATTATAACTTAGCTCAACATTGTTTTATAAAATCTATCAGTTGTGAGCCTAATAATTTTGTAGCTTGGACTAACTTAGGAGTTCTTTACCTTCAGAATGACAATATTCAACTAGCACATGAAGCCTTTAAGGTAGCACAGTCATTAGAACCTTCTTATTCAGTTTGTTGGATAGGCCAAGCATTAATTGCTGAAAAGGTTAACCATCCAGACACGCTAGATTTATTTCGCCATACAACTCTTTTAGGTGAACATCCAGAGGGATTGTTAGGGTATGCACATTGGGTTTGTACAAGTTTACAGGACTTAGGAAACCGTAACACAAATTTCTATAAATACAACATAGTCCAAATGAGAGCTATTTCAACAGCTGTCGATGCATTAACAAAGTTCACTAGAAAAATTCATGATTCTTCTTCAGCTTTTTGTATGCTAGGACTGGTACTAGAGAGAGAGAGACTTTACAAAGGAGCCTGTTGGGCTTTTAAGATGTCCCTTCTTCTTCTTGAGGAGGAAAATTGTGATGAAATTATTGACAAGGTGAGAACTAATTATGGCCGTCTCCTAGCTCTGATAGGGCAGAATGATGAAGCTCTTGAGCAGTTCTCACAAGTAAAGAATATGGATCTGGCAGCATATTGTGACTTGGCTCTCACCTATCAGAAGCTTGGCAAATTAAAAGATGCCTGTCAAGCTTACAGACAAGCATTGACTCTTGCTACAGTCCAGGGAGATCAATCACACATACTAGTTGCTTTGGCAATGGTTGCTGTAAAAATTCAGGGCTTAGAATCAGCAAAAACTCCTTTATTCCAGAGTTCCCAAAAGAAACCAGCTTCTGTTCAAGGTCTCCAAGCACTTTGTGCACTGGGTCTTTTGCTAAATGACTTCAGCTTATCTACTGCTGCCATGAAAGAACTGTGTCCTCATCAACAAGATCCTTATTATGGGGCAGACATTGCCTTTCTTGCTGCTTGTGTCTTGATAGTTCAAGGGAAGATGAAAATGGCTTTACATCATTTGAGTAAGTTTGCCCATGGACACCCTAACAGTGCATCTATTTGGTCTCATTTAGCTGGCCACTTGTTATCCTTCCATCCTTACAAAGCTACTACAGCAGCACGCTGTGCAATGTCTGCTGTTTTGACCGGTAAAAATGTCACAGGTCTTCCATTACTAGTCATACAGTGTCACATGGTAGCAGGAAACAAGAACAGAAGTCTACAAACAGCTCAAAAAGCAGTACATCTCTTCCCAGGTAAGGTTATATCAGATGAAGTAGCATGTGCAGTATTGAATCTTCCCATCAAGTGGTGAGGTGATCAAAACTGCACTTTGTATACTTCAAATGGGGTTTCCCCAGTTTTGTTAATGCTGCTATTTTTACTATCCAATTAAAACTTATAAATAGAATTAAAAAACCTTGTTTGTTCTTTTCATCACAGTAAAAATACTTAGCAGAATGCTTTAAAGGTTTACCAACATCTTAATCCTTTTGTTTTATTTCTACAACATTAATGCATCTCTCACACAAGAAGTAAGTCATTTCCAAATAATCATACTCAAAATGTATAACCTTACACTTATCATCATTAAAAATTCATCTTCAGCATCCTGGCCTTTTTGGACAAGAGAAATGTTCTCCATAAAGTTGTTCCTGCACAGCTGTTTTATATTGCCAGCCAAGTTAGAAAAGCTATCAGATCATTAACATAAATACTAGTGACACAATACAGAAAACATTTAAATTGGAAGGAATGGGTGATAGAAAATCTTGCTGATTTCATATAATGCTTTTCATTAGATGTTGAATCTGGAGTGATGGATAAGAACGGTGTAAAAAGTGATTCAGTGGTTGCTGTTGCGGTAAAAGTTTTGATATCCCCTAGTGTTAGTTAATGTGTACACAAACTGGTTTTATTTACATTTTCATTTAGGATACCCCAATTTAACCTCAACTAGTGTGTACAATTGCACAGTGGCGGTAATAAAGACAAGGGTGAAAAAGACAAAATTATACAAACAGGTAAAAAAGTCCTAAAATCTAGGCCTTTTTGTTATTACTTTTTTACCTGTTTGTATAATTTTCTGTCTTTTTTTTTACCTGGATTCACATTTGCAAGATTCATTGTATTTATTAGTACTTTCCCTTTTAAAACAATTTTGAAATAACTCTTTTAGAGAAATGTGTGTAATTCGTTCTTGAAAACAAGCCTGCATCTGTAGGCTTAAGAAATTGCATTTATGTTTTCTGTTCACTATTGTATCAACCCATTCTGTGATTTCAGAAATCAAAATACTTGTTGGTACTATTTACAATTTCTTGAACACAAAAATTACATCATTTTTAAGTTTAACATCATGAATTGCTGCTTTTAAATTATTAAAAGTTTTCATTATAGTAGCTGTTTACTGCACATTATCATCATTTGATAAATAAAATTCTTATTTAGAAATGAGTTACAAAAACCTGACCCAGCATTTCGTTTGTCTTTTTTCCTGTTAACTTAAAAGGTTAATTTACGGATATTTAAACCTTCTTAATGTTATTCCAGTCTTTTTCAAGCAGCATCAAAATTATACTCCTTTGTTAGTTCTTTTAAACCAGATAAACGATTTTAAACCAAACATGGATACTTGTAAAGAATTTTAGAAAATTTAACTTTCTATGGTAATGTGCTTGTAGATTTTATCCACATGAAGAAACATATTTTTCTGTCTAATATATAAATATGTAATTTTTTTTTTTTATGTAGATAAAGTTGAACACTGGTGTTCATTGCTTGGAATCTTATCCTCCTCTACCAGTCAGGAAAATTTTGTTAATGCACTATTTGTTTTTGTCAGAAAGATATTGAATGGTAGCTCACCAGCACTTGAGTCATGGCTCTTACAATGTGTGAAATATCATCGGCTCATTCAAAAGAGAAAGGATGTGACTAGAACCGAGTCACTATCTACAGATTCATTGACATCAACACTGGTTTTAGATGCTGTTGCCGATGCGCTGACCAAACCCAGATTTGATCAGTCTTGTGTACCTACAATTGCTGTGGCTCTGCAGAAAGATCCAAAATGTTTGTTTGGCTGGTTTTCTATAGCTTTACTTCAGGCCAACAGTGAAAAGTACAAAGATTCCATAAACACCCTGCAACGTGTCTTGAAGTCAGAAAACACTGTAAAATCACTGTCCAGAAAAGTCGTATCACTGCTGCATTTAGCTGTCATAGCATTGAATATCCAGAAGACGAGGAATGAAGATGAGTGGAAGTCACTTGTTCAAGAAACCATTACTGAAGTTTTGAAAATTGATTCTCACAATCAAGGAGCATTGTTTCTTCAAGCACTAGTTCTTGCTGGTAAATCAGAAAATTCACGTTTGATTGAGAGATGTCTGAAGAAAGTTCTAAATTGTGCAGACCCAGCTGAACCAAAGTGGATGGAATGGGCTGCACGAAGGTTTATGGTTGCTATTTATAAAAGAAAAAACAACAGTGATGGCATAGAAAGACTGCTGGAGGGAGCTATTGCTTGTGGTGATACAGAGTTTGTGAATGCTCATAAAGTCCTTGAGGAAACCCTAAATAATAAAGTTGTGGATTAACCAACTTAAAAATACATGAATAGCTGTGCTTTTGTTGGTTTCATTTGTCCATTTTTACATTACTGAATTTAAAAGCAAGATACTTGTTAAAGAAATGGAAAATTCATACATACAAAATTATATGATGTTAGATTACTAACACAAAATATATTTGTTCTGTATTTTGGAAAACCAATACAAAGTGGTAATAATTGAACAGAAATGAAAGATTTGAATATTTTAGATAATTTTATGAAATGTTAAGCCTATAGTAGCATATTGTTGAAGTAATTGATGACATCAGAGAATTGGAAGAGTAGGTTTGTTGTTGTTGCTATGATTGCAGAAGGATCCAAAATGTTTGCTTGGCTCTTTTTTTACAGCTTTACTTTAGTTCAGCTCTGAAAACTAGAAATATGTCATAAGTAAAACAGAATATGTCTTGAAGTTATGGAACACAGAAAATTATACTGCTATTTCCTTTAGCTTAAGAAATAGAAAAATATCTTTCTTACAATTAATAAATTCTACACAGTAATAGTGATCTACATAACAGTAAGATATTTAAAACCATGTGTTGTGAAAAATAAATTTCATCCCCACCTTGTTTTTCAAGTAATGAAGCACAGTACAGTTTAATTAAACTGTCTTCAAGTATTCTAAAACTCGTGTGTAGAAACAGTTGATACAAATGTATTATACTCTTGTTTGTACTTGCTGACTATGCATATATTTGCAAGGAATAAATTTATAAAGTTAGTGAACATTTTATTTAATAAATCTGTACTGAAAATAAAATTTATTGTAATTATTTGTTATGCTACTGGTGAATATTGTAATGCTATAGGTTTTAGAAATATTTGTAAAGTAACAATATATTCTAGTATGCCAAATCTTGGAGTTGCTTAATTTCAGAAGATTTAAGATGTTTAGTAATTGACAGGTAATATTATAAACATGGTAATACCACAAAACATATTCAATTATAGGTGTTTTGGAATTGCTTCAAATTCCATCATCAGCATTAATACCTCAAAAAGTTAGTTCATAATATCTGAATTTTAGAAAGAACAGGTTTAAACAGTAACAATATAATGGAATGTAAGATAAAATGTGCAGCATACACATTTAATAAATAACATTGTTAAGAGAAACTATTATAGAAAAGGCTTAAATATAAGTATAAACACCATATCTTTAAAATAATAACAAGTTTCAAATAAAAAACACAGAATCTGGAATTGATTAAATTAATGACAACAGGGAGGAGTTGAAGTTATTATTTAGTGTTTGGTGATCATTGAAAATGCAGAGATTTTCTTCAATAAAAGTATTATAAGCTATGGTTCTGGAGTTAAAAATTTTAAAGTTTTCTAGAAGTGTGGGTTGGTGGATATTCTCACTGTGTAATCAGTTAAAAGGCTCAACTGGTTTAGTTAGCTTACATCCTTAACCATAGATGTTTTCTGGTATTACTGTGTTTTAATATTTGCTTTGTTTTTCACCTGATGAATCAGTATACAATCCTATACTTTATCAAATATCTATTATAAACATACAGCTTATTTAAATAAACTTGCAAATGGTGTATTGCAATTAATGTTTAATGTTAGAACATAGATTTACATTTTATAACACAATATAAGCGTACAGTAGTAAAGAAAATACAATGTACTAAATTAATGATAATTTATTTAGGAAAGTTATTCAATAATAAAAGCACAATTTGTTTCATTTCCACTAGTCCCTCTCAATATTATCAAGTTACTCAACTATTGTTTATTATTATCTACAATTCTGGCTGAAATAATTTATCACTTGCTTGTTTTAATAAGTTTGAAGATAGAAGCACAAGCTACAATATATATATTGTTACAGTAACGATCCTTACATTCTCATTAGTTAAGGCATTCAACTTGAGATCTACAGGATTGAAACCAATCACTGAACATGCTTGCACTTTCAGCCATGGAGGTTTTAAAATGTGATGGTCAATCTCATTATTTATTGAAGAAAGTTGGCAGTGGGTGTTGTTGTTGACCAGTTGCTGTTCCTGTAGTCTATCACTTCAAAATTAGGGATGGCTGGTGCAGATAGCTCTTGGATAGCTTTGCACAAAATTCAACAAGAACATTCTTACCTACTTTTTGGTCTCAAACCATTTTTTTTTCATAGTATAAAGAACATAATTTCATTGTTGGAAGCCAAGTCATCTTAAAAGAAAAAAAAACTGCCAAGGTGAATACAATACTAAAATAAAACTGCCAACATATGTCTGTAATGGAGGCTAATGAAACCAGTTGTACAAATTTTTGGTATTTCAAGAATTTTTTCATCTCAAACAACTGAAAAGTTAATTATTTTCTGCCTCAGGAGGATTGTGCGAGATCTGTTAGCAAAGAGTTAAAAACAAGATTGCTATTAATGCAAGTTTGTTGCTTCTTAATAATTAAAGAACAAACTAGTTTAAACTCAAAATATTTTCAATAAAATCAAAGTAGTTTTTATTCCTATTTCTTGTTTTATTTATTCTTTACCTGTTTTCATTTTTAGAAGATTGTCGAGATTTACTATTTGTAACAAATGTAAAGATTGCTTAGCATTTCCATAGAGAGTTACTATTCATAACAAACATAAAGATTGCTTAGCATTTCCATGGAGATTTACTATTTATAACAAACATAAAGATTGCTTAGCATTTCCATGGAGGTTTACTATTTGTAACAAACATAAAGGGTGCTTAGCATTTCCATGGAGGTTTACTATTTCTAACAAATGTAAAGATTGCTTAGCATTTCCATTTATGCATCTTTGCATACAAACACAAAATTTACAAAGTCTTATTTTTTTGATAGAAACAAGTCTTCTGATGTATTAATCTTTATTTTAAAACTTACACGAAAAATCAGTAATGATTGAAGGTAAGTGCAACCTAGGCTGTTGTTCACTTGCACATTACTTTTAACATGCTAATGTAGACATGATGCATACTTACAATGTGATATTACTAGTAATATCAAAGATCAGCCCCACTGACTTAAAACTACCAGTAAGATATCTTGTGTACATATACAGATATGGCACAAACTTGTATTATAGAGGTACGTATTAAAGGTGATGGCATATTCTTGCTAGATTATATTTAGTCTTGGATTAAGATTGACTTATGACATTGTGTGAAGTAAGATCAAGCCATATTTATACTTAAATGGCATAAACAGGATTGTACAGGGTTCATTATTTATTTTAGAAAAATACTACCAAATGATGATGATAACCAATGGGATTTAAAATCTTGGATTATGAACCTTGGATTTATATTAGCCTGTAAATTGATTGTTCAGTCTTAATAAGTTTAAGATAGATTAAAAATAGGGAAAATAACAAGGCACCATGAAGAGTTAAAATTTAAGTAGATCTCTCTCTCGTTATAGTTATATACAAGGTCTAATTTTTGTATGAAATTGTAGATAGGCTTGGTGAATGTTACATAATGTTTGGTTTAGTCAATGTCATGTTAGATTCTGGTGCTAAATGACTTGGTGTGTTATAGAAAGCATTGAAATTTGACAAAAATAAAAATCTTCTTGTAAGTAACATAGAATTTTGATATATAAAAATAAGCTTGCATTGTAACTTATGGGAGAGATTGATATGAGTTAACTAAGCAAGAGTTTCCTTTCTATGATTATTTTTAGGCATTTTGCAAACCTAGAACAACAAACCAGAATCCACCTTTTCTTTAGTCAGATACAATGAAGTTCATTCAAATAACACAATTAATCCTTATACTCATTACAGATAAATCATTCTTCTTACTCCTGAAGAAGATGGATCCCCCTCTCAAAGTAGCAGGATATTTCTAGTGTGACTAACAAAACATTTTGATCCTATTGTTTTTACTATTTTGATCAAGATCACTGTTGAAATGTAATGTATATTAATGTTTTTATGAGATGCTGAAAATCTTGGAGTTAAAACAAAACGATACTTTAACAATACAGTCTAGAGAGCTAATGTACATCCACTGTTATCATATCATCACCTTACAAAGCAGTTTCATCATAAAAATGGATGTCACCATAAAGTTTACATTATAACAATATGTTTTCAACTGCCTTAAATCTTTCACACACACCTTCTTTTGTTAGCCAAACAATTAACACATAGATATACATTCTATGTCTGTGTATACGTGTATCTCTTCAGAAGACAACAACTTTTAGTTAATGTTCTTTATTCCATTGCAGACAAAAGTCTATTCCATGAAAGCTTTTTTTTAATATTTATTTGAAAGGCGTTCTTCATTTTGCAGCATGTCAAATTTATCCATTTACATCACAAAAAATGTTATTAATTATATGGAGGTGTTTTGAAGTTGCATTTCAACGTTTTGTACATAAGAGTATTACTAGTAATGGTAAAGATATGACAGTTACAGAACTGAGTACAAATCTGGTGAGGGTTTAGAAGACTTAAAATAATTAACTTTTTACAATAGGTATTTTACTGAAGGTGAAGAAAAAAAAACTATACTCAAAGTTGACATAAAATAGTTTTGAAACATTACAGTTTTTTACCCTTAAAAGGTAGTATATTTTGTTAACTTCAAACCTATGGTAATACTGTTTTTAATATCACTGATGCTCTTCGAAACTAAAATTTTAAAATGTTTGGACAATATTATTATGAAGTACCAATGAATTTTTATAAAGAGCAAGAAAAATACATGTAGATACGGATATGAAATTGTTTAAATATGTGTTTACTCATACTGTTATCAAGCAGATGTAGAAAAAACTGAAAACTATTGGAACTAATACTAATAATCACACAAAATTTTGAAAAATTTCAACAAAACAAAAATTTCAGAAATGCACTCTTAACCCAGATTTAAAAAAAAACTGAATTTTATGTTTAGTTTATGTATTCTTCCAAGAATTGTTCATGAGAAGTCTGAAATATTTATTTTTACAAACTTACCTGTACCTATGAAAAGAGGACAATTATATAATGAAGTTTACCGACATCATTTCCATTTAAACACTCATTATTTCTTTATTCAGTTTAAGAAATCTTTTCACTAAACATTATGAGGAATAGGTCATTCTTCACTCAATTTTGGTCCTTCTGGTCACAAATGGAAAATGCACAATTTTTTGGAAACAATAGTTTTTGTATATGAAACTATCTCAACATCAAGTTTTATTAAGAGGCAAGGCCTTCACTGAAATGTTTCACTTTATGAGAAGTCACAGTCAGTTCCAAAAAACTGTAAACTTCAATTACTCACGATTGGTGTCACAAAACTGAAAATACAAACTCAAATACCAACTTTCACTGAAAATTTCCTTGCATTACACCACGGCTCCTAGGGCCACGAAATGGACCCTGTCCTCTTGGAACTCCTCTAGGCATTAACATTCGACCTCCCCGAAGCCCACCTCGTGGAGGAAATCCACCTCTTCCTCCCCTTAGACTTGGAAGGGGAGGTCCCCCTAAATGATGTTCAGGTGGGTAGCTACCATTTTCTTCTCCTGGTCCATCATGCCATGAACGTTTGTGAACAAGAGGATAAGAACTATCTGATGAAGTGGGGAGGCGTTCATCTACATCAGAAGACTGACGCATATCGCTATCCTTAGGAGCAAATCTCATGTCACAGTCCTCTTCTTGATATATCAAGTTAGTAGAAGGATGATACGGTGCTCCATCTTTCCTTGGAGAGCAACCTCTTGCTATCCTTCCTCTCTGTTCTCGAAGGATGTGAGGTGGAGGGAAATTGTGACGTTCATCATGATCTGCTTCCTCAAAATAATTTCCACTCCCTTGATGTCCCCAAGGGTCCTGTGGATTACTGGGAGTTCGAGGGTTTACAAACCCTCTGTCGTCTACATCACGATTTCTTAGGTCCCTGTCTTGCAGAGAGCGCATGTCCTGGTCCAAATGCTCATCATATGATTTCCATTCACCGCCCTCTGTATTCTGTGGAATAACATGTGATGGTGGAGGCAACTGTCGGTGATCTAAGTCTCTAAAATTCTGGTCTGTATCATGGCTCTTTCTGTCATCCATGTTTTGTGATCTTATATCTTGTGCTGAAAGAGGATTCTCCATTTGAGAAGATGGTTCTGGCATGTTTGGTGGCTTCAAGTGTGGTCGTAGTGGTGTCTGAAGAAGTGGACGGGGTGGAACACCTGTAGGGTATAATATCAAATAAACAAAATGATTAATCTGTAAATCTACATTAAAAAATTTACAGTAAAAATGGGTAAACTGATGAGGTAAAGAGAATACAGATTCTCTAGAAAAAAAAAAGATTCAAATATGTAATCTTCTTGAAGTCACTAACAGTTTCAGGACGTTTTCTAAATTACAGGTCTTACTCTATGTTGGAACAAAAATTCTTCAAATTGTCAGTTACAGATTTTATACCAGGTCGAAATAGCGATTATAGAAAAATAATCACTAACAGTTCAAAGATACAAATCATAACCACTTATTCACTGAAAAGTTTCACTGGTTACTTCTAAACACAAAAAAATCATTTTACTGGATGTAATCAATTTGTCATGTATCATAAAGTTCACAAAAATTCATTTTCAGAGAGCTCCCTGGGAGATTTTAAAAGTAATTTGCACTCAGTGCAGTGGAAAATAAAATGGGTTACTTATTTATTTCAGAATATCACAGTTGCTCTAGTTCATAAGTACAGTAGAACCTCGACATTAAGGGCACCCTTCCGACTGCATCCAATATCAAAATAACCCTTAATATCAAAAATGAGTCATGCAAAGCTGGATTCAATATTGACTGTACTAAATTTCTGAATTTTAAAGACCCCCATTTTGTTTGGTGTATACAGAATATGGGTGTTGGTAAGTTGCACATTGCCATTACATGGAGCATTGTCAACAGCAGGTCCCAAGGAGAGGATTAGCTGTGCCATTTTTCTTTATTATTGGTCACAAAGTTTCTAAGTACTACTCTTCAGAGTTTGGACTGCTAAACATTTCACATTTATTTTCTGTGTTTATTTTATTGTCAACGACTGAAATAGATATCTGCTGAAAATAAAGCAACAAATCACCACTTGTGTCATTAGGTTGTTTACGTGACCCTGTAATACGATACTCTTGACAGCAACAAAGCATATGCACAGAAATAATCTGACTTGACCCCTGCTACAAGAACACAATGTGGAATTTATCAGCTTATGTATCCTACAGTGTTTACAAGGAGAATTCTCCAGAGTAATAAAATTGAACTTTGAATCTGTGAAAACATTTATTACACTATATGGTTCAGAGCCGATCCAATAAACATCATAAATGTTTGAATAACTGTCATCCTTCTGGTGGGATGTTTGGAATTTAGAGGTATACTGTACAGGCATACAAAGATAACTGCCTGCTTTATCAATTGCTTGTATAGAGAACGAGACTAAAGACACTGTACTTAATCCAGAATATCGAGGTGTTTGTTATTACAAGATTTATTTTGGTTACAAATAGTAGAAAAAAAGAGACTGAAAAGGTCTGCCCTTAATGACACAGTACTCACTGTTTTGAGGTGCCCATTAATCAAGGTTCTACTGCATCAGTTACTAATTATGAAAGAACAGGTCATGGCAAAATTATCTTGAAAAGCTAATTATTAATATCACTTTATAAACATATGACACAATCAAAAGCTTGTAGATACAACTGGTCAGAGGGTTTTATTAGCATGCTTGTAACATCTATAGATATATTTTACAATATTATTCATTTCCATGCCAAATGATCAGTTTAAAGTTATTGATTTTATACTTGTATCGTAGTTGAAAAAATAATGTACTAATTAATTAATTAATGTGGCTGTTGATTAATCAATTAGCAAAAACCACTAATTACCCAGCTCTAACACATGGTATTACATAAATATAAATTTGCAGTAAATTAATATTTCATTTACAAAATCAGATCAGATGAAAGTTAGCAACTTTGTACAGCATACATTTTTTGTAGAATATGTTAAAATTATTTTTGACAACCATTTTCAGAATAAAATCATTTATTTATAACTGTTGCACAAGCTATTGAATAACCCTGAGTTAGACTTGTGCAACGTTTTTTTTTCCCAAGTTGATATCACTGATAGTTGTTTCATATATCAAATAAAATAAAATATACTATCAATAAACTAAGAGTTTCAAAATTTTGTTCCTTAATTTTTCTCAAATTAGATTTTTATGTTATAAAAAATTAAATTTATCCAAGAAATTAAACCACTTCCATAAAAATGTTTAAAAATAAATTGTATGGTACATAAATGTCAGTAGCAATGCAACAGAAACATAATTCATTCTGCTGTCCAGTGCAGAATCATGGAGATATCTTTTTAAAACAGACACACTTAAAAATGAAATAGTTATAAAAACAGCACTAAATGAATGAACATAAATTATTTTCACCTGGCCTTGGACCAAGGAGAGGACCTCTTGGTTTTTGTGAATTTGGATGAAATGGATGTGGTGGCCAATGGCCTTGTCCTCCTAGTGGAGAAGGAAATCTTGGGTTGAAGGAAATAATCCGCCCTCTGCTTGGGCTTCCCCCTGGAGGTGGCATAATCTGATGCTGACTTGGAGGCCCAACAGGTGGTGTTGATGTTGGTGGTGGGTATACAGTATTTCCTAGCTCTGAAGTCTGGATCTGTGATGCTGTATTGATGATCAGAAGAAGCAAGAAGTTTAAGAAATTTTCTATGAGGTTAATGATATTTGAAGTTAAAACTCTATGAGGTTAATGATAGTTGAAGTTATAACTCTATGAGGTTAATGATATTTGAAGTTAGAACTCTATGAGGTTAATGATAGTTGAAGTTAGAACTCTATGAGGTTAATGATAGTTGAAGTTAGAACCCTATGAGGTTAATGATAGTTGAAGTTAAAACTCTATGAGGTTAATGATATTTGAAGTTAGAACCCTATGAGGTTAATGACAGTTGAAGTTAGAACTCTATGAGGTTAATGATATTTGAAGTTAGAACCCTATGAGGTTAATGATATTTGAAGTTAGAACTCTATGAGGTTAATGAGAGTTGAAGTTAGAACTTTATCTAGTCTTGATTATTTATATGAAGCTTTCATAGTTTATCTTGAACATTTTCAGAATTTAAACACGAAAATTATACAAGTAATAAGAAGGCATCCTCCAAAACAAATCATGCAATTTACGTTTTACATAAATAATATATAAATTATAGTTCCTCAAGAGTTATAACAGTGTTTCTCACAGTCTTGAACATGCTGATAGCTAACTAAAAACGTCTTTATTAAAACTTCACAATCAATCAATAAATACTGTATATATAAATAGAATCTTGAAAACAGTCAAACTTAATAAAAAAAATTAAAAATTGAACTGATGTTTTGGAACAACATACTGTCAGCAAGTTCATCAACATCATCTGTAGGTGGAGCTAGAAGCAGAGGTTGTTTATTTTCCATCCACTGCTGCTGGAAGTGTTTGGGAATAGGTTTGGTGTGGGGAATCTTTCTCTGTTGTTGCTGCTGTTGCTGTTTTTCTGAATGAGAAAGCTCCTCTGTACCAAAATCCAATCCAGGAATAGTTGGTGTATCTTCTTCTGGTTCTTGTTCTAGAATATCATTAATTCTAAATAATGTATACAGTAACATTTATTTCACTCTTCCTTTACTCAGGTGTATTCTCTGATTAGCAATATCCAGTGCTGATAATAAAATGGCTAGCATTTTGATTGTTAGTGAGTTATCATCAGACTTTTTATTATCCTCACTTCTAGATCAGAGATACACCGAATGCAGTATGACTAACACAAAAAAGTAAAACTATACATTGCTCTTACAAAAACACCTAAAATACACAAGAACATGACTCCAATTTTTACTATGCTGAAAAACAAAAAGAAACCTATTAATTGACCCCCCATGTTGGAGAAGGCTTGTTGACTACAATTCTGAATTTACTATGTGTATCTTCATGAAAGATGGCACACTTTAGTAAAGTGTACAAGTATGTTGTACACATGTCACAAAAATATTTGTACTCCAGATATGTCTGGGAACTAACAATGTTTGTCTGACTCAGACTCTAACAAGTCAAGGTGAAAGGGGGACGTTCATGTGAAGAATAAAAACACTTTTGTTCATCGTACAGTTTGCATATTGCATTTGCCTAATCTTTAGATCATCTGAAATGTATATCTACAGTTTTTTCAGTATCCTTGCCCACTGTATCTGGTATTTACTCTCCTCTACTGCCAACTAACACTAAATCAGCAAAGCTGAGTAAAATAAACTGTTGATAACTCTGACATTAAATACATAATACCATGTTGAATGGCACTGTGTGAAAGGTCACGGTATGCACACTTTGACCCCAACCCATGCACACACAGTTAAAACAAATATAAAAAATAATATTTTAAAGTATAATGCATACTGTTATCTGGAGATATAACTCAATGTTAAACTTATACATTTAATAAGTAGATAATGCATCTTAGATTAAAATATTCCAAAAGTCAGATTATCCCACTGAACCTTAAAGTAAACTAATATTACACATCAAACTTTTTCTGAAGTATAAGCAAACATTTGTCAATGGCTTTAAACCTGTGTTGGATCAGGAAGAAATATTATAATTGTGATAATAATTAAACAGCTGAACTTTGATGGGCAGATGCATAATTAGCTGACTTCCTGTTATCCTGAGCTATTGTTAATTTTGGAATGTTCTAATAACCTTAAAATGACAGAAGTAAAAATTAGTGTGAATTTACAAACAATGAAGCTTACATTTTAATACACAGTCTTCAAACTTAAACAAATGTTTGGTTCAAAGGGCTGGTTTCAAAATACATCTTAAATGTAGTCTTGCAGACATACATCCAAATAACCTCATTAGTATTATTTTACATTTGATTGTATGTTCTCAGGTATATAACAACACTATGATGATAATCTTTTCTTTCTCAACGTCAGTTTAGAAGACAATAGATAATAGCTTAGTAGAACTCTTCTTGTGTACCCCTCATAAAAAGAAAAAGTTGGGGCAGCTGCTACTGTATTTAGCCTTGTTTGTTGAATTTGTTTTTTTTTTCTTGAATAGGCTGACCTGTGTAATGAAATAAATTAATAAAACATAAAGAAAAACAAAAAGTGTGGAAGTAATAAGTCAGAAAACAACAACAATAATCTTTGTTTGCAATATTCTATGGTAAAAATATTGTTTTGTTCAAATTTACCAACCTTTCCTTCCATTATTACTACTACTTATCAAATAAAGAAACTCATGTCATTTAATTTGATGTGATAAAAGACTAATTATATGTCACTGGTCATCTTATTACCAAAAGGATCTATCACAACAGTGTGTAAAGTTGAAAGAAAAGGGATTTAAAACAAAAGACCTCATTTATTGGGAAACAGAATGGATCAGTTTGCGTAACTATTATCATTCATATCAGCTCACAGTTGTCAATGAAGTAGGGCATACTTAGGCCTGTATGAAGACAAATATTAAATTAAACCTTTTGAGTGAAAACTAACATAAATCTATTGTTACGGTTAAGTCAAAGTGTGCATGACACAACCTTTTATAGACTTATATTCAAAACTTAATTAAAGTACTTTACTATCAATGTATATGAATAAATTGGGCATCATAATGTAACTAATAAAACAAATTTTAATACAAGTTTTAATTTCTTCATTTTAAAGGAAACATTTAAATACGTCCTCAATCTCCATTATACATTTGCTCTGACTTCCTCCTCAAATTTTTCATCACCCCTCTCTGATGTTCCGAGTCCAACGTAAGTTACTCATTATAGTATAAATATTACTAATGCATAATCTAATCCTTATAGCCTTCAATCTTCTTTCTTTATGGAGATATAAACCAGAAAGTCAAATCCACTTGCCACACCTATCTATCACATCCTCTCTTTCACAAATTGCAAATAAGTCTCTGCGACATTTTCTATTACATCAATTATAATTAATAAAAAAGACAAAATTATAATTTATTGAATGATGTATAACAGTATGTTATTCTTAATAGAGATTATTAGTTACTTCATCTAAAAATTGAAATATATTATTGCTGAGTTCAGATTGAGTAGTTAAGATAATTATTTTAAGGCATGTATGTCTTAGTTAGCAAGTCAGTTAAATTATATAAATTATAGAGCATTGTTTACTTTTTGTGTGTTATTACTTTATTTTATTGAGCACATATTTGAAATAAATAAAAACAAGAGGCCAAACATAAGTACTCAATTTCTTGTTTTTTTATATAATTTTTTATCTATTGTTATGAAAGTAACTAAAATGTAAACATTAGGAACTTATTAGGTTAGATAATGAATAATATAATAATAAATATTTCTCCACAATGTATGTTCCCAAGTAGCTTATGGACTTTTCCATTCCACATGGTAAGTTGAGCTACACGAACTTCATGTATAACAGTATTATTAGTTAGACATGGTTCAATAAGCAATAAAACATTAAAATTAAGTTGAAACAGATGTAAACTGTTACAGGCCTTAAGCTATTTAAAATAAATAATTGTAGTTGTAGTTTCAGGTTACAACTGGCAGTCATTCTTAAAAAAAAATGGTAATTCAGATTTATCTTATATTTTTTGTGGTGGTTATATAGTTGAAAAAAATCGGTCAAGTCCATGTAGAGTTAGGATACATAAAATAACAGAAAAAACATTTTATATTCATTTAAGAGGTTTTTAAAGATTATGTGGATGAAATCTTGTAAGAAGAAAAATATATTTTTAACCTTAACATGAAAATGACCTTGAACTCAGACAAGTCAACTAGTCACTTTGTTTTCATATATTCATGAACAAATATCTTGTACAAATACTTAATTAAAAATCTTATTTTTTGTCTACAAAAGACTTGTAATGTTTACTAAAAAGCTTGCTATATTTCATGAAGATACATGAATCACATTAAAAGTTATTGTATGGATACTTTTATGGTTACCAGACAGTTACAAGGTTGGTCAAAATGACTGGGCCCATATTATACTAGTGTAACCAAACCACATATATATACTTGATCATGGATATCCTAATAGCTCTTGTGTTATCTGCAACAGATTCCTTTCAAGTTTCTACATTTATATAAATATCTATTTATACCTGCTGGTCGTAGGTGTTCTGGGAGACCATGTTCTAGACCCATTCCAGGTATGGTAGATATTGAACTGGGTTCATCTGTAAGAAAGAGGTAAAAATATTTCCTTGAATAACGTTTTCTAATTGAATAATAAACATCTTACATAACACGTATATGTACGTATGTACGCTATACCATGTTAAAGAATTTGGTCAAGTAGTGGTGCTATCACTAAATGAATCTTTATTTTAGTGACATAACCTTGGTTATTATACAACTGTTGTAAAAAACAGATTTACCATATTCAGCAGCCTCGTCTTGGCCTCTTGGTAAGGTGTTAAGATTGTACTTGTCTCTCATTCTGTCACCTGGTCTGTTTCGAGTCCAGAACTTACTATAGTGAAGACAAAAATACCAAATCAATTCACAACATTCAACAAAATTCTGGAAAAAAAGGACTACAGTAGAACCTCAATTAACGGGAATCCTACCATCAATGGCAGATCTTTTTAGTCTTTTTCTTTTTTTCTATAATAAATCTTCCATTAACAGGCACCTCGATATTCTGGATTAACAGCAGTTTCTTTAGTTTTGTTCTCTATATGGGCACTTGATAAAGCAGGCACTTATCTTTGTACGCCTGTACATTATACCTCTAAATTCCAAACATCCCACCAGCAGGATGACAGTAATTCAAACACTTATGATGTTTATTGGATCGGCTCTGAACCATATAGTGTAATAAATGTTTTCACAGATTCAAAGTGCACTCTTATCACTCTGGAGAATTCTCCTTGTAAACACTGTAGGATACATAAGCTGATAATTTTCACATCGTGTTCTCGGAGCAGGGGTGAAGTCGGCTTATTTCTGTGCGCGTGCTTTGTTGCTCTTGAAAGTATCTTATTACGAAGTTACATAAACAATCTAATGGAAAAAAGTGCTGATTTGTTGCTTTATTTTCAGTGGATTTCTACTTCAGCTGTTGGCAGTAAAATAAACACAGAAAATAAATGTGAAATGTTTAGCAGTTCCAACTCTGAAGAGAAGTACTTTGAAACTTTGTGAACAATAATAAAGAAAGAAAAAATGACACAGCTAATACGCCCCCTGATACCTGCTGTTGACAATGCTCCATGTCATGACAATGTGCAACTCACCAACACCCGTGTCCTGCATATACCAACAATATGGGGGCCTTAAAATTCAGAAATTTTGTATGGTCAATATGGAATCAAGCCTTGCATGGCTCATTTTTTATATTAAAGGCACCTAGCTATAGCAGGCATTTGGATGCAATCGGAAGGGTGTCCTTAATATCGAGGTTCTACTGTATATATATATCTAAGTTTCAGGACAAAAAAGTTCTCAACAAAGGAGATCACGTTTACTGAGGTGATAAAGAAATTTTGCAGTTGATAAGATATATTTCGTATGATCATTTGACTCTGAACACAAAATAATGCACAACCAAAACATCAGATCTATTTTCATATATAAACAAATATTAGTTATATTACTTTCAACAAATAAGTATATAAACAAACAGTGGGTATTCCAATTAGTTATATTACTTGTAATGTAATTTAATTACTATTTTCATGTCCTTTTGATCTAGAAAACAGAATGATATAAAACTAATAACCAAACATACCTTGTGTGATCATTTGATCCGGAACACAAGATGTGCCCAAGAGGGTGCCAGGCTAGTGACCAGACACATGAATCATGTGCTTGTTCCATCCCACCTACTTCCTTGTCAGCCCTACATACACATTTTATAGATAATATTATACAAGGTGATGCATTTCCTGAATATAAAAATTAACTTTTGACAGATATGAAGGTATTAATAGAAATAAGAATATGACCAGGACATTAAACATGAAATTCTATCCTCTTCTACAAGAAAACCTTATTTTGTTAAATAACCTAACACAAGTTACTGACAATAGTATATTCTTCTTACAGTTAAAGATATATTGTTTAGCTTACATTTCAAATACAGAGTGGAAAGTTTGGTTATGAATGTTTAGGTGCAATGTCTTTAAATTCTCTACAGAAATTTAGCAGTCTTATAAGTCATTCAAGACACCTGTCTTTTTCAAATGTATAATTTAGATTTAAATTAATCTTGAATACTAAACCATTTCTTTCTAAACACCACACTCTTTACAGAGAAAGATAGCTAAAATTTATTTTAAATTATTCTAATATTGATTTTATTAACAATGTTGTCAGATGAAAATAGCATTAAGGTAATAAGACTAACACACTGACATGGGTCTTAAACTCACCCAACAACCCAAAACATAATGGATCCCTCAGAGCCACCACTAACAAAAAGGCTTTCATGGACAGGATGCCAAGCTAGACCTTAGAATGAAGAAATCTATATTACTATAAGCCTAGAAACTTGCTCACATTATGAACAGTCACAAAAATATTATAATATTCATTGTAGTCAAACTGTTATAAAGAGGAACAATAAAAGATCATTCAGTAAAAACTTTTTTCATTATTCAGTGACAAAGTAAAAACCTGCATATTATATTAAATAAAAAAATAGTTGTCACATCTTAAAGATAAAGTTGTAAACTTTTGATTCGTAAATGGTAGACATATGGAAGATGTTATTCACTATAAATATTTAATAAACAATTATAAAGTTTACAATGACATAAATAAATATATATATATATATATATAGTATACACAAATGAAAGTTGAGTACATTATATCAAAATCATTTTGGAGCCTCACCACGTCATTACAGTCCACAATGGAACATTTGTCCAAGTTCTATTTGGTGGTTATGTATCTTGACAATGGCTAACAGTGTAGTTTCCATTGCAAAAATTCCATTATACTGCAGACATGTCAAAAGCACATCATTCCTCCTTAAAGCTTTCCATAATCCATCTAATGTATGAGGTCAATATTTCCCACCACCCATTCCAATTATACAGGAATCCATAGGCACCACAGTCAATGACTTTGTCAGGTATGTCTTTGTATAGAGTAACATGAATAACTATTATATTTTTCAGCTGCTTGAAGTACATGATGGCTGGATAAATGTGTCATAAAAGTAGCTTGTGTTACTTTTCCTGATGGAAATTTTTCTTATGTTGTGTCCTGTCACCCAGAACACATGGATGACTTTTGCCACTGAACTTTGTTTTCTTGGATTATCAGGTTAAAAGAATGCTTCACTTTGTTACAACAGCTGGAATATAACTTGTTTCAGGTTTCTTTCTAAATGATCTTGGTGCCCGAAGTTGATCCACATTCCTTTGTTTTATAATGCCATTAAGTAAAAGGGATATCTCTGTCTTGGAAATTCTAAATCTCCAACCTGATAACATCTATATGATCTGAATGTATGAATATTTTGCATTGCAATGGTCTGTTACATACCCTTTACAAAAGGGATCAAATATTGATGGCATCACTCACACTACCTACAAATGCCAAACAATGTCAAAATGTAATTTTGATACACACTGTTCTACTGCAACTTTATACTGCTGTGGTTGTTCACATGAATTGCTAATATGTATATACAAAATCATTTTCAAATAATGTAATCAATCCTCTGAATATACTGCACCCTTTTATTGTTGAATGAGCAACACAGACTGGTATAAATTGCTATGAAATTCAATTTTTTTCTGCAGAGGTCAAAAACCAAGGTAACACTGGATTCAAAATTAAATGAGATTTCAAACTCTGCAATTCTCAGTCTTTACCTTATTCATTCTCACCAGGACAGAATTTGATAGGACAACCTTAATGTCAAATAACCTTTTAAGTCAATAATTCATTTGATATCAGTAAAATAATTTTCAAAATTACACTGTATAGTATGCCATTATCAATATTTCTATTTCAGTAAATTTCTGACTTCATCACATCTCACAAAAGCTATCTGGCCTATTTGGATTTGTACCTTTCTTAGTCTGAGTTTTCACAAACACTGACAAAGAAATTAAAAATTTGCCCATTTTAATATATGAAAATGAAATAACAAAAATCTATAACACAAAATATATTTGTTCCATATATAAGAAGCTAATTTGTTGAAAGTTTTACACTTTTTATTGCTGTTTAGTTTTTCTGAATTATTAACAAGTATATAATCCAGTCAAAAACTTAAGAAATATATTAGTAACCAAATTATGCAAGTTGTTCAGTTCAATAAATTCAAACTGCTACTTACTTATTGCTTCTTTTTTATGCCCTCTGAAAGTCTGCACTTCTTGGGACATGTTCCGAATGTCAAAAAGTTTTAGAAGATGGTCTCTGGATCCTGTGAGAAGCCAGTTTCCATTCTTGTTCCATTTGACTTCTGTTACTGTATTTTTGTGTGCATGACTAGGGGTAAAAAATGTATGAAGTCAGAGATAAAAAAAAAAAGAGCATTTATCTAGCACAACAGATTTATTGGTACTATTCATCCATTTCTTTTCTGAACCTCTTAAAATCAGTTGACACAACGTATGATTTCAAAGAATATACCTGTTGTTATTATCTAACAATATTTTATTGTTTTATCTAGTGGTCTGTGAAAATTAATGAAAAGAAGGTTTATATTCATGATGTAAGAAAAAACGTAGGTTCAAGATGTCTTAATATAAAACAATGAAAACCCTATAACCCAAGCTCTTTTAAAAGCACTCCAGTTATATGGTCTTTATTGTTTTATAAGAATCTTTATATTTCAGTTCTAATTATTAAACATGTTAACAAATATTCAAATCCGAACCTAGCTTTTCAAATTACTATAACACAAAAATAATATTTTGCCATCAGGTACTTAACTTTAAAAAAAAAGTGTTTAAATATTATTGGCACAAATCAATGAATAACTTTGTCTACATTAGTGATAATTAGTACTAAGTAAGCTTATGTTTGAAATCCCCCCCCCCAAATTTTAAGTAAATAATAACTAATTTTTTTACATATATATATATATATATATATATATATATATATAATACAAAAACAAACTAACTTTTACTAGAGATATAGAGTAACTAGTAGTACGTACCTACC